>NC_143563.1:91183387-91486370 GCF_054136105.1 Typopeltis vanoorti | reverse complement strand
CAGAGAGTTCATGCGAGTTGTTTTTGATCTGCTCTGTGCAAGCGTGGCACCCATCTTGTGCAAAGCTTTTTCATTTGGCAATTCTTCATGGAAAATATATTCTACACATTCTTTTGAAATGCCTATAGTCTCAACAATTTCACACACTTTGACTCACCAGTCATCCAATACCATATCGTGCACTTGATCAATGATTTCTGGTGTTGTTACACTTTTTTGGATGTCCTTCATGTGGATCATCTTCAAGGCTGGTACGGCCACATTTAAACTCGGCAGCCCATTTCTTAATTGTCGAAAATGAAGGAGAAGAGTGCCCATAAACTTTTATGAACTTCAAATGAATTTCTTTTGGCGTTGAACCTTCTTTTACAAAGAATTTTATAACTGCATGATACTCAATTTTATCCATTTCAAGGGATACAGACAACACTTTTGCTTCAGAGAGCTGTATAAAAACAAACTACTTGATAGAATGACTTGAAATTTAACTTATGACAGATGTATGAACTTAGAAAAAAAAAATTTTGCTGAGAGTGTTGCCATCTATGGTCGAGGCTGAGAACTTTTCAGACCATCCTCGTAAGTGCAATTCTCAGCATTATGTAAGTCTTTCCATCTCTCAAATTTAGTTATTAGGTCTATAAAGTGCAGACTCAAAATCTTTGCTCTTACTGTTCTTTTTTGCTTCTTTCAATAAAAATATCTCTCATACAATATTCTTTATCTTTTAAGTCATTAGTGCTTGCCAAAAATCAATTCTTTCATTATTTCTTTGCATCATGGGATCTTCACTAATATTATTAATATTCACACTAGGGAAACATTTAATCATGTTCCTCTTATCATAGAATCATTATACATTTTTTTTTCTCCTTACTCTTGCTTTACACCTCCCTGTTTCTTTCTCATCTCAGCTGTATTAGTCGTCTGACATTGTGCAGTTGTTGAATCTTATGGACTCTGTATATGCATGTTTTTTCTTTCATGCGGTTCTCTTCATTCTCCTGACTCTTGACCACTGCATTTTTATCAATCTTGAATTTTCATTCACTTTCTTCGCTGTGTAATCATGCATTTTACACTCCTCACAAAACTGACATTCATTTTCAAAACTTTTATTTCATATTTGCTCACCAGTCTAATTTTCTTTCCACAAATTTTTCACCTTTTGTACTGAATGCATTTCATATACTGCATCAAAAATATCTTATTAAAGTTCCCTAAGAAAGACTTCTTGGCTGACATTGTTTTATTCTGCAATGGCACCATATCAGCAATATTTCGTATAACACAGAATATAAAACTTTTTCTTAAAATTATCTAAACAACTCACTATTACACGCTCATGATCTCATATTATTAACTAAAGTTAAAAAAAATTACATGCTCATGATCTCATATTATTAACTAAAGTTAAAAAAAAATGTTTATCTTTCTGTACAGCTTTAATCATCTGCAGTACACCTAACATTGCCTCTCATTCCCCTCATTTAGCCTATTTGTGCAGTGTACAAAGTTGTCTGTAAAGAATTTTTCAAACTGCTTATTGGTTCATGAGTACAGTTGATGACTATTGCTTTAATACACCATGAAGATTGGCTACTTAAGTCTTAAGGGGAAGAGAAGAGTTCTCTTCTTAATTAATTATCCTTACATATGTTCCTGGTCATTGCGACCTTCTCATAGAGCAGTTAGTCTCTCTCCATCCCCCATTGGAATGATGCTAAAATAATCCGTGATTATCAGTCGTTAAGTTTCCACTGTATTCTGTAATGTAAAGGCAACTTTTGATGGTTGTATTCTCATAAGTTCCTCTGGTCATTTTTGAAACTTACAAATGTTAAACATATGAAAATATGACAATTTTTAATTCGTTGGATTTATGCAAAATTGAAGATTTCCAGGTTATTCACACAAGGATTAATGCCGTTATTTTCTTTCTTCCTTGCTACCAGCTGTACATCTTGTCTGATATGTACTATTATTGACAAAAATACTTAAAATACTGAAATTTAATATTTTTTCTACTCTTTAAAAGGGGATTGCTTCACAAATTTGTATAAATCAGTAAATTGCTATGCTTAGCAAAAGTACTGCTTGAGGCTGAAATTATCTGCCACAGTTCTGTGAAATGTTGGCTTAGTATTAAAAACTCACTGATGTAATCACATTGTGATTATAAAGTGAGATAAGATGATGAAGGTTAGAAACCAATGTTATGGCTTGGTTTGAAGTAAGTTTCTTGCATGACATTTCTGTCCATTTTAGTTTTGTAAAAATCAGCAGAACTTTGTTTTGTATATGGTAAAAATTAAAAAAAAAAGTGTATTGATGAAAATATCTATCAGATTATAAACTGTATATAATTTGTTATTTTTAAAGTGCAAAGATCAAATTTTATTTCCAGGTTATAAAGAGTAATACGAGTATGCAGAAAGGTTAATTAATCTTAAAACGAGCAAAACAATTATTTGAACATGGTATGCAAGGAATCTTTATCTGCATTTGTACTGTTTAGTTTTTGCTAAAAATATAATTTTTGTTATCTGTTTTTAAGTTCCTTAATATGAGTATGCGTTATCACTTTTCCATTCAAAAAAAGAAAACGGATTTTTTTTTTTAAAGTTCAATAATTTCAGGAATAATATTACTCTAATAGTAATAATAATAGATAATAATACTCTAATCATCATATTTGAGAGAGAGAGATTGATCCAATAACAAAATTATAATGATCATATCAGTGATTCCTTGCATAATTATTTTCTGTTAAAATTGTACATATGGATAAAATTCATCATCAGTAATCATTTTTGATAGATATCCTTTAGGGACTATAGGGTATTATGATAGTATTAGATAATTAACTTTAGATTATTATAGGCTTCCTTTCAGCACTTTTTTTTTTTTTTTCCACATTATTGTCAGACCTCCAGTATCTTCAGATCTTGTATTTTGGTTCAAGGCATTACAAATTGCTCAGTCCACCAAGATTGGTCTTTTCTTTTGTCTTTTTCTTGCTGTTCTCTTTTCAACACCTGCTTTTCTAACCTTTCATTTTCTGATATGTTTAAATGACCTTGCTACCATAAATTAGCTCTACTCATTCACATTTTGAACATGATGTCAAATTCCTTTGTATAATATCTTAATTTTTAATGATTTTGCTATTGATGCCATCTGCTCACTTCACTAATTTTTCGTTCTCTAGTTCATAATCAGCTGTTTTATTTCTAAAGCAACTCAGATCCATAACTTAAAATAACTTTGGATTTTGTCTGTAGGTGGTTTAGTGTTTTGATTTCTTTCTTATTCAGTATAATTATATTTATTCTGTTGGCTCCCCCTCCACTATACACACTTTAACTGTTGTCTTTTTCCATATTTAATTTTTCATCCTCACTGAAAAAAATCGAAATAGCTGAAATGTTTACTTGTTCTGTAGATTCTCCATTGTGAATTCAGTTGACATTATTTTCTTGCCCTAGGCTAAATGGTTCTCATGGTTTTTTCTTCATTGCTGATTTTTATGTAAAATTTGTTACAGCAGTTATTCAGTTTAGTTAATCTTGAAAACTTGCAGTGGACTTAAATCCTGATGGCTGTCTCATTGTGGTGGTGGAGGCAGGGGGGGGGTAAAATGGCAAAGCATGTCAAGAGTGTACCAGGAGGTCCTGGTAGGGTCATTCTAGGCATAAAGGTCATTTCACTGAGTCCAGCTAAATGCTAACAGGTGAAAAATAGCAAGAGGCAGCAGTCTTGTTATCAGTTGGTACTGGCATAGCTTTAGTTGACCAGCTTACCACTGACATAAATGGTTGCAAGACTGTGGTACAGATAGAAAGAAAGGGGGTGGGGGAACTACTGCTATGTTTTCCCAAGCATACTACTATTATGGAGAAGAAACTTCATAGTTCTGAGTTTCTAACATCCCTTTAATGGGACAGTTTTAAGAATCACCGGATAAAATGCAATGAAGAATCACTGGATAAAATACAATGAATCTACATAATGAAGACATAGGAAATTATCTAGAGAAAGGAGAAGTATATCAGCAGTGTAAAATACCAGTGTGGATTGCAGTGTTGAAGGTATAGAATGTGGAACTACAAGGCTGGCGATTATGAGAAGCTCCGTAGACAGCTTGCAGGTGTAGCATGGAATTGAGGAGTTGGCTGGAATGGAGATCATTGCTGCTTGGGTGATATTCAAGATATTCAAATTCATTTCCCACCTACCTTATTTAACAGTAGGTTAAATAAGGTAGGTGGGAAATGAATGAATGAAGAGATTAAGCATGTGATACAGAAAAAAAAAGGCATTATGGAGGCAACATGAGTGGTAATAATCAATTCCATGAGGATTACAAAGAACAGGCAAAGAGGGTGACTGGATTGGTAAGGATAGCAGCAGTGAAGTATGAACAGCAGTTAGCTAATGAAGCCACAAAGAATCCTCAAAGAACGCTTCATAAGGGAGTTGACAGAACGCGGGCATCAAATTATAGTCTTATCTCTCTGTCAGTTGTTGTGGTGAAAGCGTTGGAGAGGCTGGGGTGAACAAAGATAACACCATTGGATTGACAACATGACATCAAAAATAGCATGGATTTGCTAAAGGGAGGTCATGTTTTAGTAATGTACTTATTACAATAAGGTGACTGCTTCCTTGGACAAAGGAGATGGAAACACAGTAGGATACACAGTAGATTTTGCAGACTTTTGATAGATTACCACATGGTTTGATAGTCAAACTAGAGCAGCTGAGGTTGGATATTAGACTAGTGCATTAGAAAGTGCCTCAGGGATTTGTTTTAGGACCATTGCTGTTTCACTTGTATGTTAATGATGTTGGGGAAGATTTGGATCGGAATATTCAGTTGTTGGCAGATGATGCTAAGTTGGGACGAACTATGAGGATAGTTGGTAGATCAGATGTTGTGGCCTTATAAGAAGAATTAAATAGATTGAGTGAATGGGCACAGGAGTGGAGATGCCAGTTCAATGTTGCAAAATGTAAGGTTTTAAAATTTGGGAAACAAAGATGTGATGTAGAATTCATGCTTGGTGGGGGTTATATTGTTAGAGGTCTAGTAAATAAGAGATCTTTGGGTGATGATGGCTAAGGATCTAAAATTTAGAGGACACATTGCCAAAACTGTGAGGACAACAAAACGAATTCTGGGAATGATGCTGAGGACACTGACTTGTAGAAGTAAGGAGATTCTTGTTCCGTTGTATGTGGACTACTGTGCACAGATTTGGTCAGTTCAAAAGGATGAAGAGATGTTTGAAATGGTCCAGAGGTGACTGACTAAGGTAGTTTTTGATCTCTGGGATGTTGAATAAGAGGAAAGGTTGAGAAGATGCAATTTACGGAGTCTAGTGGATAGAAGGAGGAGTGATATGATAGAGACATACAAATTGGTAAAGGGTTGTTATAGGATCAGCATTGAAGAAATTTTTCATAAAATAGTGGGAGATAAAGGGAGAACAAGAGGTCATCCATGGATATATATAAGGAGGGTGTGAACAAGGGAGTAAGAAGCAGGCTTTTTACTTGCAGAGTTGTGAATGATTGGAATATGCCTTGCCTGAGAGTTGGTGTCTACAGAGAATCTGAGTGTGTTTAAGGCATGGTATGATGAGCTGTGTATGACAGAGGGACTTCCTAGACAAGTCTTTGACCCCATGGGGTCTTAGAATAATAATAACAAATTAGAAGAAGCAAGGAAAAAAGATACAGGAATTCTAGGAGTAAATGAAATTGGATGGCAGGTTAGTGGTGATTATTGGCATGGAAACTATCATCTGTAGTGGAGGAGAAAAAAAATCAAAAATAGTTTGGGTTTGTTACTAAGAACAATTGGAAAAGAAAAAAAATATATATATATAAATAAAAATACTTACTACCTGCATAATAGAATATTTGAGACAACCTTGACATTAACTGTAGTGGAGCTTTTCATAATTCACAGCTAATTCTGAGGATATTAAGATAGAAGAAGCATGTGAGCAACTGGAGGAACTAACATTAATTAAAAGATAATTCAGTTATAATGGGTGACTTTAATGCAGTTATTAGAGAGGACAGTGAATGTGAAGAGGCTAGACTATTTGGACTGGACAGAAAGAATGCAAGAGGAGGAAAGTTATTAGATATCTGTAAATAACCTGTGGCTTTATAGTTGTAACATGCTTTTTGAAGTACCAAAATGAACACGCTATACATGGAAATCATGAAATGTTGAATGATACCATATTGACTACGTATTAGTCAAAAAGAAATGTAGAAACGAACTAAGGTCATGTTGCAGCTACTCAGCAGCTGAAATAGAGAATGACCAGTTACTTTTTGCAAAATGTGAAATAAAAAATATGTATAGTAAGTAAGAAAAAATATTGAACTACTGAAGACCTCAATATAAAAATGAATTTAAAAAAGAAACAAATTGTATACTTGATGAACAGCAAGAAAGACTCTTGAATGGTCATAAAGGGGAAATAACTAAATCATCAGCAAACAAAATACAGTAAGACTGTTTAATGCTACCCTGATTAAAGCTGATTCTCTATAATGTGGTTTTTTCCGAACCCTAAAAAAAGTGCTAAATATTCCATGATTTCATATAACGTGGTTCTACTTGAACCCCACAAAATTGTGTTAGACTAATTCTAACACAATTTTTAACTAATATCGCTAATTTTTTTTAAAACTAAACAATTTGGTATTCAGAGATTTCCAAAAACAGTCCTACCATCTGACAGTGATTATGACATGATTTATTCTTTTCTAAGATGCTTCTGTAACAAAATGTCGAAGAAGCATCTTAGAAAAGAAGAAATTTGCCATTAGGTTCTTATTTTTTATTTATTTATTTTGTTATCCTTCCAGGAACTTCTCTGCCTAGCTAAGTCAATGTTTCATTCAGATTTTGCCAATGGATCTCAAAAGTTTGGTTCTTGTTTTCACTTTTTTCCTTGAATAATATTTCAATGTTTAAATCAGTCATTCATGTCTGAAAGTGCTCATCTTTGATTCTTATTAAAACTGTTACATATTTTACTTCGCAGTATAATTTTCAATCCTGCTCAAAACTATGCAACAGTTTATATCCTTTGTATATGGTTGCTTCCTGAAAAAGTACAGAAGGATCAGTAAAGACCTGCTTTTTTGTGAATTTATGTACATCTTTTTGTTGGAAAATATTGTTAATAATGACTGCATGTCCTGAACAGAAATTCATCAGATTCATATTATTATCGACTTCGTTTTTGTATTCCAAATTTTTTTAGATTATTTCTGTGTCTGTATTTCATTATTTTGATCAACTGTTTAGGCCTCCAACAAGGTGAAGCTTTTTATATCAGCTGTCCTCTCTAATGATTCATAAAATTCATCTTATTTCCTGCTTATGTCTTTTGTGGCATAGGCACAAATATCTCATTGTCTAGCTTCTGATTTTGAAATTTTGCTCACAAACTTCTTGAATAGCAGGCACACTTCAAATACAGTAATTTACCATTTATCTGACCACATCAGGAAAATAAGTTACTGTTCTGATAATTTAAGTACAATTACGTGATGCTGTGTCAGGAGTTTGGCGAGATTCAAGGGTTGGTTAAGTGTTGAATGCTATAACTAACCCTTTCTTTCCATGTCACTTTACCATCTCCGTAATATATAAGATATTATATGAGTTCTTATTTAGAAGCGTCTTGCTTTGTTTGTTCTTCTTTCTCTTTGTAACACTAGTTTTTAGTATTTATGCAGTTCTTCTGTAAGCCCACTTACAGAAGGATCAGTAAAGACCTGCTTTTTGTGCATTCTCTTTTTATGAATCTATGTACATCTTTTTGTTGGAAAATTTTCATGGAAAAAATCAATTGGAAAAATTTATGCTTCTAATAGTGATAATTCCATTTGCAGTTCTGTTGAATTTGAGGTCATTTCAGTAGACAAGTTTTCATTGTATATCCTAGTTTCTGAGGAAAGCATCAGGGTGGGGATTTTTAATTGACAATGCCTGTCTGGCATTGATGTTTCATTGTGTTGTGCCATCATGTTCATGGTTAACAAGTTTGGTTTGGTTTGGTTAGACTAGCTAGCCAGCTAACTTAAGTTTCAAACTACTAGTCCATCCCTGTACATTTGATATCCAGGTGAATATCTGATAATAGAGCACCACAAGAAGGTGATTGTTGAACATTAGGGCAGAAGCTCAGTTGTCTTTGACCATTATCCTTTGAAGTCCTTTTAATCCTTCAGGAAAAGAAAAAAAATCATAGCTGCAAGTCTTGTGGTTTCACACATGAAAATTGCAGATATCTTAGGAAAGTTCAGAACTACTTGTCTGGAAATAATTTTAACGAGTTTGGTTGACAAAGGTTTTTCAACCTATAAAGAAAATATTGCTTTATTATCTTGAAGCAAGTTATTAATAAAAATAGCTTGCTTCAAGATAATGAAGAAAGAGGGAGGGGGAGAATGAGAGAGAGAGAGAGAATAATTTTCAGGCCTTTTTTTGGGGGAGGAATTATTAGGAATATTTGTATAAAAAGCCTGAGAAAGAATCAACTTTTGTTCTTTTTCAGTTAAGGAAGCCAGTGAAAGGAGGAATGAGAAACTTCATAATATTTATACAAGTCAGCTAAAAAGAGTTTAGAACATATATCAATATGTAAATCTTTGTCATATTACATCATGCAAGCAATACAGCTTTGGTTTAACCAGATGACTTCTGGTAATTATAGCACATAACCATTTTCTTTGAAAATGATAAAACAAGTGCATCCTGATGATTTGCATTGAGACTGCATAAGAGTAGAAGTTCAGAGTTTAAATAAAAGTGCAGAAAGAGTTTATAAGTTAGTTGTTAGTTTAACTACTTTTAAGTTTCATCTGTTAGTCTCATAATTTCTGATAACTTATATTCAAGTCTGGAATCTGTACTGTCTCATTTAGTCAGTCTGGCAATATTGTGCACATGTCTTGCCGCTTTATAAACAAACATTCTTCAACTATTGAATTGGCTACCAAAAGTGTTCCAACTTCTCCTAGTATAAGCTATGAGATTCAGAAATCATCAACCCTTCCTTCAAGAGGTTCTCATGACTTCCTGTTTTCTACTCCAAAGAAAAAGGCTGTCAGTTCTAGTTTATCAAGCTTTTTTAAAAAGTTATCACCAAAATTGCACCGAAATCAAAAATTAAAAGATCGACCATGGATAGTGATTGAATTTTCACAACAAGAAATTGATGGTGGTTGGTCCGATAACACTAGCATAGGCAGTGATCATTCATTTGAAATTGCTGCCAGAAGTAAAGAAATCTATCTTGCATCATTAAAGAACTTGAAACATAACTCAGGATCAGTGGTAGATAGCTCCCATTTAATAGAAACAACTAGCAAGCTGATAGATTATCCCAGATCAAGTAACAATAATAATTCAGATTTAGGAAAGTGTAATGAGAAGAGAACAGAGTATCATGTAGAAAAATCTAGACAGAATCGATCAAATATCATTGAAAGATCATTTTTATCTCGTCTTTCTCCTAAGAAACCATTGCAAGATGTCAAGCAAGTATGGAAACATCTTACCAAAAGTAAAAAAGGAAGTAAAAATAAAGCATCTGTGGCCAAAGCATCCACATCTGATCGTCCTTTGATGAAAATGCAAGGTGAATTTCATCAGCAAAACAAAGTGGCAGATGTTATACAAGTGCTCATCAGTGGAGACAGCCTAGACTCAGAGAGTCAGGTATAAATGTCAATAGAAACCAAGTAGAATATGCATGCTTTCATCATTTCACATAAAATGCATGCTTTCTGCCAGTGTATTGATCATTGAATATATGTAAATGTCTGTGTAATTTTGATGTATAATTAGTTCTTGTATTGACATTCAATTTAGTGCAGTTTATATTTAAATTGCATGTTAGCTTGGTGGTACATTATTTATTTGAATTTTGCTAACTTAATTGCTTGTATTTTAAATTAATAAATTCAGCATATCATTGTTTTTCATTTCAACTTTGCTTTGACTGCATTTAATTATAAAGTAATTGTTATGCTTTTTCAAATATTTTATTATTGTTACTTAGTTTGCATTGGTTTCCTTTATTATGATTATTATTATTTTTTGCTAAATCATCATTATTTACTGCCTTAAAATAATAATTATAATATTGTACATAGATATCCTGTGTGTAAGCGCACACATAGTAAATCATACTATCTGGACACCTGATAGAAACTTCGTATCTATAGTACTTACATTTCTGAAACTAAAGTTTCATGTTGTTTCTAAGCTCTATCTACTGAGCCATGTTAATTTTGTATTATCTTAGGATCTATCTTTTGTTGGCTAATAGGTGATAGCTCAAGTGCACTTAGCTAACTGCAGATAGAGATTGTTTTTAATATGAGCTGATATTAAGTTTCTGTTGGGTGCTTATGTTATGTGTGGTTGTGTGTGTGTGTATGTATGTATATGTACACATATTTCATTTACTTGAAATGATCATTTTGCTTTGTTATCTGATGCTATATTAATTATTCAAATATTTTTTTTTTTTTTTTGCTGAGCGCCATATGCTTTTATTGCAACTCGTAGACCTAAATTTCTCATAGTTAAAGCTCTAGATGATTAAATTTTTTAAGTGTATGAATGGTTTTTAATGGATTGTGTGCAGACTGCGTGAAAGGTTTGATTTTTGCAATATTCTCAGGGAACTTCATAATTGTATCAGGTTTGTTCGCTTTTAATCATTAGGTAATATAATTTTAGAATAATAATGATTTTTATATATTAATAATTAAGTAAAATTATCACTATTGTGGAAGTAATGAAGTTCCTGTAATGCAATTATTGATGAACTTTAAATTTGATGCAAGTTGTCACCAATTTCAGATTTGTCTATCAATTTTATACATTTAATATTACAGTCATCTCTCAATTATCCAACTACAATGGGAGAACAGTTTGCTGGTTAGATTACTTAAGGTACAATTACATGGTGTTTTTACTAGAAGTCATTTGGCACACTAACCTATTCAAGTATTATTTGTGGCTCTTGCCCACAAACACAGTTCATATGTGAACCTGCAGTACATTCCTATCTTGAACTTGCAAAGAACTACCCTTTCTTGACATACTGGTTAAGAGACACTATAACAATTTCCAACTTTCTATCTACAAGAAACCCACAGATACAGGACGGTATCTACATTATTTGTCAAACCATCATAAGTCACAGAAACAGAGTATTATACACATGCTAAGCAACAGAGCCCAAAAGTTTATTTCAAAAGAAGATGATGTACAGTTAGAACTGGCTCAAATCGCAAATACTCTATCTCTTAATGGTTACCCTACAAACATTTTAAATAAATTCCTGTTTAAAAATAACCTTCAACAACGTGAAACGGTGCCCCAACATGTGTCCACAGCAGTCATACCATATGTGAGTACAGTGTCAAGAAATTAGCAAGAATGTTCAAGGATCATAACATCAGAGTGGTTTCAAAACCAACTACCATGATCAGACAATTCTTAAGATCACCTAAAGATAAGGTCCCATTTTTTAAATATCCAGGAGTGTATGAAATTCCATGCACGTGTGGCCTTTCTTATATTGGACAGACTTCTAGAAATCTTGAAATAAGACAGAAAGAACATGTGGGGGATGTCAATCGCAACAGAATCATTACATCAGGTTTAGCTCATCATTTTTCAACTTCTAACCACGTTATAGACTGGAAAAACAGCTCTATGCCTTACATCGAAGATGACTATAGAAACCGAACTTTCAAAGAAGCAGCAGTAGTACTACGCACAGGCAATAATTTAAATAGAAATCAGGGTATTATCCTTAAAGATATATGGAAAAACCTCATCTCTTCTCTCAGCTCAACAGAACTACAATTAGCGAATTACCATGTGACGCGTAGTCATGTACTTGATACTGATTGAAGTATCCGAACACATGCATGCTACACCACATGAAATATCAAATGGAGCTGCTTGGCAGTTACTAATGTTTCTGTATTCATTTAATTTTTTTGCATTTGTATGAGCACAGTTATAGCCTTGAGAAAGCTAGTCAGAAGCTAGCGAAACTAGTTGGCTATTTATGATCTTTATTAAAAAACTTATGGTCTCATTAAAATAAAGTTATAAGTTTTAATATATTTAGACCAAATATGAACAATTTTAATTTACAGCAATTTATTATTATTATTCGTGACACCTCCAAGGAGTCCGAAGACTCGTTGCGGGAGGACACCTACTATACAACTCTGTCTCCGCTACTGAACCTTTACTACCAATCAACTGCATCAGCGCCATCTACCTCCACCACCACAAGTATTTTTTGTCTGTAAATTGTGTCTGTTCTGAAGGGCCAATTTGTCTGTATGCGGGATGAAAATCCTGAGTTTTTGGGAGAAAAAACCCTGCTACCTGCGTATGAGATCGGCTAACTCTCCTTCAATTGAAAAAGTCCATATAAAGATTCCTCCCTTCATGACGGGAATCGAACTCGGGCCTTTTTCCAATCGAAGGGCACAATGTACCGTTGTTCTTCCAATTGCACTACGGAGGCACAATGTACCGTTGTTCTTCCAATTGCACTACGGAGGCACAAACTCGTTGCTACTGCCAAGTGCTAACCACATTTGTTTTAAATTATGTTTTACAATTATGTTCTTTCCACATGATTTATGACCTGTAAAAATCGATGTCGGAAAATCTTTATATAAAATTTCATCATATTGAATTTTACAACCAAACACAGAACCTTTTCAAGCTACTTTAGACCTTAAATAAGTGGTGGAAGTGGTCTCCCACTGGGCGATTTAATCCATCTCCCATCTAAAGGCATGCATTCACAAACACCATGCTCACAGTGGGATTTGAACTCCCTAGCCTGTTGGTTGGAGAGCAGATATGCTAACCACTTGGCCAAACAGATTGGCTGATTGAAGCTTCATTTATTTGAAAGTTGGATAATTAAGGGATCATTGTATGTACATTAATTTAACGTGGTGATCAAACTGTTTAGAGCAACCCAACTTTAAGTTGTGACATAACACACACAACCAAAATATTTGTGTAATCTATAGAAGCAAACTTTACAAAAAGTAATAATTCTTGCATTCCAGCTGTACAAACACAAAATAATATTTTCAGCAATGCAAATTTCATGAGACTTATTGTACATGCATACATTACTGTGCATGTTGTCCGTTTTTTTTTTTTTTTATAATTTTTATTAGTTATAAGGGTATCTCCATGGAGTTGACTCATTGCTGGAGACCCATTAACTTCCATACACACAATGCATGTAATAGTATTGTATTATCATTAGTATGATAATGCAGTTCTATCATTAGCAATGCAATACAAACTATTTCACTGGAATTACTCTAATGAAACTTTATATTGAACTTTATTAATTAAATATTAATATTTAATTAATAAAATTGACAGTAATTCATCATCATCAAATTTCTGATATGTACCTCAAGGGGTGTACAGTATATTATGATAGTACTACATGAAGAACTTACCTCATTACTAACTTCCTATCAACAATTCTCCTCCAAATCAATCTATCTGTCAAGACTCCAACAATATCAGATCTTATATTTCTGTCTTCTAAGGCACTTTTTACTGTATTAATCCACCTATATCTTGGTCTTCCTCTTCGTCTTTTTCCTGCCAACCTGGCAGAGAACACTTGTTTTGCTAATCTTTCCTTCAACCTTCTATTTAAGTGACCATACCACCTGAGATTAGCTCTGGTAACACATTCTTGAATGCTAACAATGTCAAGTTCTTTCCTAATAACCTCATTTTTAATATGATATTGCCATTGATGCCATCTGTTCATGTCCCTGATCTTTCTCAGGACTCTTATTTGTGGTCTCTAGTCTTTGGTCAAGTGTTTTATTTCTAACCCAGCTCTCAGATCCATAAGTTAAAACTGGTTTGAACTGTCTTGTATACAGCTAATTTAGCATCTTGACTAATTTTTCTTTTATTTCATATAAATTTATTCAATTGACTTCCTACATTACCTACTTTGTTGATTCTGTTTATTTCCATATTTAATTTACCATCTTCACTAAAAATCATGCCTAAGTAGCTGAAATGTTTCTTATTCTATAAGTTCTCAATTCACAATGCAGTTGATATTTTCAATGCTTTTGCCTATTTTCATTGTCTTGTTATTGCTGACCTTCATACGATATCTATTACAACAGTTATTCAATTTAGTCAGGGAATCTTGCAGACTTATACTGGATTTATTTGAAAGTGTAACATCATTTGCATAAACTAAAGAAGTGAGATTAACATTTCCAATTTTGATATCAGTTTAATACCGCTTTCCTTCATAATGTTATCCATGTACTGTATTTACTGACATACAACATGCCCTCACGTGTATCTCACACCCCTGATTTTACTTTACGAAAAAAGAAATTGAAAAGTTCCGCATGCAAAAAAAGTTAAAAAAAAAATCTCGTACATGGTGAAAAAAAAAAAAACTCCACGAAATAGATAGTGAATGTTGTTTTAGCAGTTGCAGATATTTGGAATTTGGTTGAAGAGAATCAGCATTTCAATTCAACAATCTTTGGCTTGCCTTTGCCGTTTAGTCTTGCGATCTTTTGTTAATACTGCACCAGTCATATGCGAGACCAGAAGTAACAATAGCGAATAGTAGATTCTTGGTAAGCCATATCCATTTTCATTTTTTTTTTTTTTAAACATGGTGATCTTATGATTCTGAAATGATAAAAGGACAAACAATAATGAAACTGTTTGTTTTAATTTAATTACATGTCGCTCAAGATTCAAATATATGACGTGATGAAGGTGAGCGATGGATCGCTAAAATAATGTTGATAAATAAAATTTAAATGCATTCATTTTATAAATAATACAAGCAATTATAAATTATAATGAATACTGAAATTCCCGCATATATCTCACACAACGCTTTTTTAACTTTAATTTTGGGGAAAAAAGTGCCAGTTATATTCAAGTAAATACAATAGAGGGGATAATGTAAACCTTTGTCTTACACCAGATCTAACATCAAACCATCTTCATATACTTGATTCAATTCTAACTGCTGAACTTAGGATTCAAAGACTAAGTATTGCTTGATATAATGCCCCATTGACCCCATATAACTATAGTGTTTTCAATAGCTTTTCTCTTGGCATCTAGTCGATTACCTTTTGCAGGTCTACAAAACTTAACTACAGATCTTTGTTATATTCTCACGATTTCTCGACTATTTGTGTCAAATAGTTGAGAAAGAGTAAAGTGAAAATCTGATCCTGACAGCCTCTATTTGGCCTGAATCCAGCTTGTTTATCACCTAGCTTCCTTTCCACAATCCTTCTCAACAGTTTCTCAAGTATACTTGCATAAATCTTACCAGGAGCACTCAGTAGAGAAATACCTCTAATTCTCACATTCAGTTTTACTTCCCTTTTTATATATGGGTACTATGCCAGCTCTACTCCAATCATCTCGAATTTATCCCTCTGTCCAGGCCTTCTGAACTATGCAGTGCAGCCACTGCGAAACTTTTATTACCTCCATACTTGAGCATTATACTTGTCAAGAAATTCTGTTATTGTTTTCATTCTTACTTTTACCCAAGTATCAGCAAACAAAGGCTTGTTGATTAAATAGTTGTCATGAAGTTTTCACATGAAAACCTTTTCATTGCTCATGTCTGGGTGCTTGTTGAGTAATATAATTTAGTTTCCTTTACCATTGCTACTTGTATATGGAAATAACTTCTTCTTTTGAGTGAGCTCTTAATATATACAATATATTCATATTAGTTTGCACTGATGAGACTGGTGAATTGTTGAAACCAATTTTGGTCTTGTTTTCCACTATGATGTGCAGCAATATACCTACTCAAAAAGGAAATGTGCTGTGCATTATAGGATGTACAATCATTCTCTTTATATAAAGTAGTCTAGTTGTAAAGATTGCATTAATTTTGCTTTTTCTTTTTCTTAATACTTGAGTAACATAAGGAAGAAAACAATATACTACTAGAGTATAATTGCCGGCCTGGTTGTCCCGAGTGGTTAGTACATCTGCTCTCCACTGGGCATGGATGTTTGTGATTGTCTGTGAAAATGTTTGGCATTGTGTAGATGATGCAGTTCGCTGTAGTTGATGGATCGAGATGGAGAGTTGTAGAGTAGGTGCCCTCTCGATGAGTCTTTGGGCTCATTGGAGGTGTCACTTAATAATAATAATTTCTCGTTGAATATCATCTACTCCCGCTACCTTTCCACATTTCACACTTTTGATGTCTTTTTCTACTTCAAGTATGGATGTATGTTCCTGGCTGCATGCCTGTTGAGTGTTTTTTTTTTTTTAATCACTGTGCCATCATGCTTGTTAACGTTAGCAATTTTTCGAAGTAATTACTCCATACATCACTCCATAATAATCATATCTTTTTCTCCAGTTTTCATGTCACCTTTATCATCTGTAATTCATTCAACAGCACTCTTTCTTCCATTTCTGAGCTCTTTCAACGGCATTTAGAATATTTTACCAACTTCCTAATGTTTATTTTCTGTGTTCTTACCAAAATCTTCCCATGACTTTTTTAGCTAGTTTTACATGGTGTTTAACTTTCTTACATATGTTCCCGTATTTGCTAAATGCACAAGCTGACTTATACACCAGGAACTTTCTATATGGTTTCTTCTTTTCCTTCACTGCCTGTTTAACTTCCTGTGTATACCATGGAGTTCTGATTTTTCTATCCTTGCAGACAACCTAACCATATGCTTTTCTGGCTGAATCAGTCGAAGTTTTTTTCAGGGCTTGCCACTGAATCTCTAAGGTTTGGTTGCTGTTCTCAAGCTCTGTCATTTTTTTTCTTGAATAATGGTTGTGTATTTTAGTCTACAGTTCACATCTGAAAGCTGCTAAGCTTTTATTCACTTTAAAACTTTCTTACATATTCTTCTTTTCAGTATGAAATTCAATTTTATCCTGCTCAAGAGTAAATGGTGATCGCTTCCAATTTCAAATCCTCTGTACACTCTAGTGTCCTGCACCAGTGAGAAAACATTACTATCAGCAATAACAGTCAGTGAGACTTTTCTTATTCCATGCCTCTAAGTTTTTGTTAATGCCAGTCTATGTCCTGAGCAGAAATTCAACAGGTATTTGCCATTACTATTAGCTTTGCTCTTTTCTCGAAATTTTTCCAAAATATGTCTAATAATTATTTCTTACTCTTCTATGTAGAACCTCAACAAGGACCAACTTTTCTTTTTTCATTGTGTCAGTTGCTTTCTCTAAAGCCTCAAAAAATTTCCTCTACTTCTACCTTAGCAGAATCTTTTCTGTGAACTTAGGCAAATAAGTCTCATTGTCTAGTTTCCCCATTCTGATATTTGTCCACATCACTCTACTTGATTTTTGTCTTTTTTTATATATGAATATGAAATTTAAAAATTTTACACTGATTACACTACCAAATTTAGAAGATCTCGAAGGTTGAATTTCCAGTGATAGAAGTAGAGAAACTATCATAGTATCTCATAGTATGATAAACACATCCTATTCATCCTTCAATTCTAACTTACACTTAATATACAAGGATGTACAGGATGTGTTTCCCAAAGTTGGTTCAATGTCAAATCAGGTATTAAGCAAGTGATGCAAATTATTGCTGCAGTTTTATATAAAGCATAGTCTGTATGTTATTACTACAGTTATAATTTATATGTATCACATTATGAAGGAAAATAGCATTAAACTAGTAATCAGTAATTGGAGATATTAATCTCAGCTCTTCATAGAAATCCAGAAAAATTCACTTCAGAAGTCACAAAAGCTAAAACACTATAGCATGTGTAGGTAAACTGAATAAATCCTATAAAAAATGGTATATCATCAATTAAAAAGACACAAAACATGAAAATAAGCAGAAATTATGTGTCTTCAAAGGAGAACCTTTACATATCAATCCCACACTTCAGATGTCACAAAAGCTATAACATTACAACGTATGTGGGTAAGTGGTTACTGAAAAAGAAGGAATTTGTTGTTACTTTAACAGTTGGAGGGCATAATTCTAGAAGAAACTGATGTATAGAAGGTTTTTCCAAAGAATGAGGAGTAGATAGAATGAAAGAAGGGAGGAGAGAAGTTGTTTTGATAAGTTTGAAGCTGATCTATATTTATGTTGATCTGCTTGTATATTTACAGAAAGGTTGTGAGAGTATTGGCAGCTAGTTTGTGAAGCAGCAACCATGAAGATACCTATAGAAAAGCCATATGCAGAAATAGAACAGTTCTGAGAATATGATGGAGGGAATCTGAGAGAGAGAGAGGTGACTAGTTAAGCATATCGGCCTCTTCTTTATAGCATCAAGCTTTGAGGACCTGGTTGACCAAGTGGATTGTATAGTGTGAGACCATTACCTTGCTTATTGGAAGTACCCAGTGGCTTGGAAAAATTTTTGTATTTGGTCTCCAGAAAGGAATTCCAGAATATCTAACACTTAGCTGACCTGAATGTACTAATGCTGTGCTGTATTATAGGTTTTACGTTTTGTGGGTGGGATTCATTAAAAAACAACAAAAAAAAAACCCAACTAAGTTTTTTTTGGTGCACAATTACAGTGAAAACAATATTCTGAGGTTGGGTGGATTTGGGGTTTATATAACATCAGGAAGTTGTACAAGTGAGAAGTAGTGTCTTGAACAAAAGACACCTTTTCCAAGAAAAGGCTAGGGATGCCAGTCCAAGAAGAGAGAGATCTGATCTTAACAGGTAATAAAAATATCATAGATTTTCCTTGTGAAAAATAAGACATGACTGAAGGTTCATAGCATATAAGTTTGCTAGATTGAGCTCATCTCTACCTATAGAATGATTCAGAAATTGCTCTCGAAATGTAAATTGCAACCATGACTTCTCCAAATGTCTCCATGTCCTGTATCCATATTCACAGTTAGGTAGGTTGGCTAGGAGATTAGCTGTGGAAGGAAATAGCAGAATCCATATTAATGATGACTAATTATTAGACCTCTAGGTTGACTGAATGGTTAGCATATTCAGTTTCTTTTTGGACAGTGGGTGTATATGCTGTAAAAGTTACAACAGGCGTGACCTGTTGTAACTTTTTGTTATTGAAAGCGGCAGCCTTCCTTAGTGTTGTATCAACTGTTTATGACAGTTGTTTCATTACAAGCCAAGTTATAGTGCCAAGAGTCACAGTGGGTTTTGACGAACGGTCGGAAAATGAGTTTCAAACAGAGAGCTGTGATTGACTTTTGTGTTAAACTTGGTAAAAGTTTTACCGAAACGCATCAAATGCTTCAAAAAAAAGCATACGGTGATGAATGCTTATCTCGTACTCAAGTTTACAATGGTTTAAGCGATTTCAAAGTGGTTGTAAGACGCTTGAGGATGACGAAAAGCCAGGCCGTCCAAAAACTGGACTGAGCAAAGTCAACATCCAAAAAGTGCGTGATTTCATCAAAGAAAACTTGAAATCTTCCATGCGATTGATTGAAGATGAAGTGGGGATTCAAAAATCAACTGTGCACAACATTTTGACAGAGTTTGGGCCTTCATAAATTGAATTTGCGATTTGTTCCCCACAAGTTGACCAACAACCAAAAAATATATCGAATCGAACATTGCAAGGACCTCATTAAAACTGCTCGTAAGGACTCAAACCTCTTTGAAACGATCGTTACTGGTGATGAAATGTGGTGTTTTGAGTATGAGCCTGAAACAAATCACCAGAGTGCTGAGTGGAGACCACCAGAAGAAGGGCATCTTGTCCTTGGAGAAGTCAAAAGTAAAGACAATGCTGATTTGTTTCTACGATTCCAAGGACATTATCCACAAAGAATTTGTTCTGCCTGGCCAAACGGTCATTGGTGAGTTTTATTTTGAAGTGATTGATAGCAAGAAATTGTTGCTTACGGTATGAACATCGTGACGACTGACCCTTCATCAGAACACACTGTCACTTTTGGCACTATAACTCGGCTTCTAATGAAACAAATGTCATAAGCAGTTGACACAACACTAATGAAGGTCGCCACTTTCGACAACAAAAAGATACAACAGGTGGCCCATTAATTTCTTCTATTTTCGAAAAGTTCGGTTTCATTTTGGACGGAGGGTGTATGCTCTCCAATCAACATCTAGGAGTTTGAATCACACTGTGGGCATGGATGGTTTGTGATTTTTTTTTTTTTTAGGTGGGAGATGAATTCCATCGCCTGGAGTGAGACAACTTCCCTCACTTATTTGGAGGCCTGAAGTGGCTTGAAAAAGTTCCATGTTTGTCTCTAGAGCAGGATTTTTGGACTACAGTTTAAAAATCCTTAGCACATCCACTCTGTGAATGTACTGTAGGTTTATAAATAAACCTTTAGTGGGTGGGGCCACATAAAAGAGGAGTAGGGAAGTTGGCTGTTGAAGAGGTGACAACCCTTTCCTGTATAGCTGAGAATCCACCCAGAATCAGATGGATTCTGGATGGGAGATGTATAATTTTTCTTCTTATTTATTACATTTTTTTTTTTTTTTACCTTCCGTCTTGTTTTTGAGAGGTTAGAGGTGAAGGCAATGGGATGATAGTTTAGGCTAAATTTTATCTCTTTTTAGGCATAGGCCAATTATTATTGGCTTGCTTCTGCACCATTTTGGTAAATGTATAGATAAGTATAACAGCTTGTATTGGTGATGGGACATGGGTGTTAATTTGGAGTGCAAATTTTGATCAGTTGCATGGGGGGGGGGGGGGAATGCCATCTTGATCAAGAGGCTAATTGTATCCAGACAAGTGACCATTTTCTGATGGTCTTTAGCATAAGGTAAGAGGAGGAATGTACCAGGCTGCTAATAGTATAATAGGAAGTGATTTTGCATTTGTCACGTATACATCACAGGATGTGTTTTTGTATTTTGTGTGTATTTTTGATGGTGTCTTTCATGGTTGCATGCAGGATAAAAGAGTCATGCATATGGCTCTCACACAGGGAGTGTAGTCTCTTATCCACATGTATAGCAGCATATAACAGAACACTGTCCATGCTGTTATACATGTCCTCTATGCTACCTATACACATGCTGCTTAAAGATGATCTGACAAAGTAAAGCGTCAGCAGGATTATTTGCTAGCTAGTCAGGAATGCTTGCAATGCATTACCATCAGGTAGTCCCATGTAACTATCAACAACTGGTCTTCAAAACATAGGTAGTTTGAAGACCAGTATTATATCCTCACATGGAGATAGTACTGGCTCCCTGCTTATAATATTGATCACAATCATTAAGAATGCACCTATGATGCACATGTGCAGGGGGACAGAATTTAGAGATCAGAACAAGTAAAAGATTTCAGCTATTTGAACTCAGAATTTATCAAATGAGACACATTTAAATAAGGAAATAGGTAATAGAATAAATAAATTGTATGGTGGTAGCTAGTTGAATAAATTTAAGACTTTTAAATATAAGACTATTTAAACCAACTTATAACTTACGGATTTTTGAAATTTCCACTTTGAACTTTGCTTAAAATAAACCTCATTTGTAAACAAACAGTGAATTGAAGGTTAGAACTACAGAACAGATTACATCTGTATGGAAAAATAGATATCTGGAAAGGAACTGAATTTGATTAGCATTCAAGAATCCATGGGTACAGTTAATCTAAGATGATATGGTCACTTTAACAGAATGGGAAAGGTTAGCCAAGGGATGATGCTGTTATTATTATTATTGATCGTTTTTGCTAATCATGGGATTTTTAACATTGGTCTGAATCACCATGTCTCAAAGGCTTTGTTTTTTTTTATCGATGTTGTATTCAAGGTCCAGGTTTCTGCACCGTACAGCAGTACAGACCATACATGGCACTTAACGATAAGCTCTAAATTTCAATTGCAGTTACAGTGTTGGTTTTATCAGAGAAAATTTTTTCTAGCCATTTCAATTCTAACTTCCATTTCTGGACTGCATTCTTCATTTAACCAGCATCCAAGACATTTAAATTTTGTCGCTCTTTCTATTTGTTTCCCATTTAAAGAAAGTGCTGAATTAAGAATTGGTTTCTTGCTTATGACCAAGAATTTAGTTTTCGTGATATTTATTCTTAATCCCATTTTTTCACTCTCTTCATTCACTAGTTCCAGAAGATTTTGAAGATCCTGAATATCATCAAATAGGTGAGCTGTGTCATCAGCACATCGAATGTTACTGATGATTTCACCATTTACATTAATCTCTTCTCTTCCTTTTAAGATTTTTTGAAATTTGACTTCTGAGTATATGTTAAAAAGAAGATAAACATCACACCTCCGTATATTGATTCCAATGTAAGTTTTCAATGATCCCGATGTCTTTATCATCTAATCCAATTCTTATGTTGGACTTGTCAAATGCTCTTTCTTGAAGTCGATGAAACAAATGAATACTTCCTTGTTTTGGTTACTACATTTTTGGAATAAGATTTGGGAACAGAAAAGAACCTCTCTTGTTCCCAAACAGTTTCTAAACCAGAATTCTATCACTGATGATTATACCCAAAATCACAGCTTAGAAGGCTGACATTGCATGTTAGATATGATAGTATCAGAGACATGACATTAATTTTAAGGAAAACTGTTAGTGGGAAGCTAGTAATAATATTAGCTAACTCCCTAGAGTGCATATCAGGGAATGATGATGAAATATTGTCATTCTCATAGGAGATCATGACTTGCTGAGCACATTATTCTTAAGAATTATGAGATATATAATGGAAAATTTCATGATTTATGGACTTAAAAATAATTCTAAGAGGCTTTTGAAAAGTTTTGCAGAGGCTCTGATTAATATTATGAACTGAAAACTGTAGTTGATTTAGTGCAGATTAACACTAGTTAAATCATTTAGGTTGGGAGTTGATTGCTCACTTTGACTTGAACTTATTCTTGATCTACACTTTTCATAATATGGTGTTGTTAATATTATTATACCTAGTTTATCACTGATGAAATTAGCTAGTTCATTATATATAATTTAGAAACTGATAAACATTATCCTCCCATGATACTATAGTGCTATTTTCTGAAACACGTGGAATTTATTTTAAAAAAATTAAAAAAAAAAAGTTGTGCAAGTTATGAATATTCAGAGCCATTAATTCAATTACTTTCTGATTTGTTTTCGATTATGGATTGATGTTGAAACTAAGCTTCATTTAATTAAATCTTAATTTAAAGTACACTAGAAAAATAATTTTTAATACTTTTCCATTTGTTGAAGAGTACTTCAGCAAATTACTAGTTAGAAAAACTTATAAACTTTTATTGTGATTATGATTTTTCATTATAGCTTTTTTGGTGAATTTTTTTAAATTTTATTTATTAAATGCATATCATTTCATTTAATATTACTTGCATTTGAAGGAAAACAGAGAAAGAGAAGCCAGTTCAGATCTATGTATAGCATCCCATCTGAAGTCTGTGATGTCACTAGTAAGTAATTTTTCTTAAAACACCTTGGAGATTAAGACATTAATGCATTTTACTGATGTAACCTGTCAAATTTTATGTTTTGCTATATCAAAATGTCATCTGTTAAAACTGCCTCTTTTTTTATATATTAATTTATAAATTTATCCTGACAAAGAAAATTTTAATCAATATTTTGTTCCTGACTGCTTAATTTATATATTTTTCTGTAAACAGGTATTTCCATCTATGACTGACATTTTTCATAGCCTATGGAATTATTTCTAAAAATAATCATTTAACATAATTTTGAGAACGTCAAAATTTAAAAATTTTGATGTTCTCAAATTCTAAAGAGGAATTTTGAGTTTTTTTAGATTTCCAAACTTATTATTAGGCCTCCAGGTGAATAAGGGATTCGTTGAGGGAGGCTACATATCACCCACAATAGCTGTCATACTTTTTCTTGAATTCATTCACATTATCACTCACTGCCTCCAAAGGCAATCCATTCCAGTTTACTCTCCCTTTGTTGCATTCATTCTCACCCCTTCCATGGATAATTATTCATCTCCATAAATGAAATTCCATTAACTGATATACTATATGATGACCCTTTCAGAAGTTTGTAGGTCTCAATTGTATCACTGCTTTGATGGTGTCTGCAGTCCACAAATTCTCAATACGTCTTCATAATCTGTATTCCGCGTTCCCAATATCATCTTTAACACTCTCCACTATATCAGCATCACTTTAAACATAGGAGACCAGTCCTATGTTCAGTAGTCCAAGCAAGATTGTATTAAAGTCTTGTAAAGAGGTAAAATAACTTCCTTATCTTTATATGTGAAGATTCATTTCGGCATTGCAGTTATTTTGAGTTCTATTCACGATATTTGCTGTATGAACTTCAGTTTACTGTTTACTAAAACTCAAAGATCCTTAGTCTGATTAGTTTCTTATAGCATTATCCCACCAATATAACATGACATTAGATATCTCATTTAAGTTTACTAACATTGAATTGACAACAATTTTCACATACCCACAAGTCCAGCCTGTTCATTCTGCACACTGCATATCCTGATTATCCTGCCTATCTTTGCATCATCAGCAAACAGCTGTATGTCACCTGTCAAATCCTTCCAGTGTCATTAATGTAAAGATTGAATAACAGTGTTCCAAGGACTGATCCTTTTGTATACCACTGGTCACCTCAAATTTTCAGCCTCATTTCCTATACACCACCACTTTTATATTTCTGTCCTCTGGGGTACTTCTGACTTCATCAATCCATTTGGAACTTTGTTTTCCACTGGATCCTTTTCCTACCCCATATTGACATCAAACACCTGTATTATTAACCTTTCCTCTCCCATTCTGTTTAAGTGACTATATCATCTTGGGTTATCTCTGTTCACACATTCCTAAATGCTAACAATATCAAGTTCCTTCCTTCCTAATTTCTTCATTTTTTTAAAAAATAATTATGTCATTGATTTATTAGTTTATTCTTCTAATTTTTCACAGAACTATCTGTGGTCTCCAAATGAAGATAAACTTTTAATTTCAACCCCCTTTCAGATTAATGAGTTAAAATTAGTTCGAACAATGTCTTGTGTACTGCTAATTTGTAGTTTAGCTAATTTCTCTTATTCCATATAAATTTATTCACTCGGCTCCCCACCATTATTCTGTTGTCTATTTCCATATTTAATATGCCATATTTGCTTGTTCTATAGGTTCTTCATTGAGAATGCAGCTGAACTTTCTGTGTTCCTGAATATTTCATAATATTGGTCTTATTGCTAATTTTCATACTGAATTTATTTATAGCTATTATTTATTTTAGTTGCACTTGTATATCAGCATAAAGCAAAGAACTAGGTTTGATAACTTTGATTCTGTTATCAAGTTTAATGCCACTTTTTTTTTTTTCCCCATAATGTGGTCCATATAAATGAAATAAGAGTGGAGATAAAGAGTGCCTTTATATTACACTTGATTTTACATCGTCATCTTGTACTTCTTTCATTTTTGTTACATACAACTTAAATGCAGACTATATTGCTCTGTATAATGATTTACTTTATATAACTACATGTGAGCCTACTTAGCTCAATCAGTATAGATGAAACCCTTTGGTTAGAAAGACCTGGGTTTGATTCCTGTCAGTGACGTGCGGAACCTTTATCTGGTCTCTTTTGACTAAAGATGAGTTAGCTAGTCTCATACGGAGGTAGGGAGTTTTTCACCCAGAAACTTGGGTTTTTCATCTCCCAGAACAAGCAAACCGAACGTGCGCGTCTACAGATATAGGACACCTCAATGAATAAGGAGTAACCAATCTATTCCGTAGGATTTTGATTCTGAATGCCTACACGGTAAAATATGTGGGTCTGCACATGAGCGTAAATTAGGATAGGATATATATGCATGATTGGTGAGCTATATATATATGTATATATGTACTGAGGTTGATTTACTCGGTTGTTAAACATATTTTTTAAAATAATTGAATGACATAAACTGAGAGTAAAGGAAAAAGGTTTAATGGTATCACACGACTAGTTTTGGCTTTTTACAGCCGCCTTCAGATCTTTTCATAAAAGAAAAAACATTAAACATTGAAGATAAACTGTGAACAGCACAGGAAAGTCACTACATATTTAACGTGAAAACGTTGCAGTTAACGTATTCAAAGCTGTTCCTTCGTTGGCCACATTGTTGGGTGAGTGCGTGTGTATAGCATCTCGTGAGCACCAGTATGTGATCACAGCAGAATGACAGTCTGAGAGGTTGTAGCTTAAATTATTATTTAAATGTACAGGATTGAGGATGATTTCTCTAGATTCTACAATTTTTCTCTCCACTTCGTCATGTCAATGGAAAATGTTGTTAGATCTATTCCAAAGGATTATATGACTATGGTTTTGATCATCAGAATCGGCAGAAAAAAGGATATGGTTGGATAAAGCACTAGCACGTGTTCTCTTGTAAGTGATGTCCCTCCTGTGCTCCTCCATACCCAATTCAATAGATTTATCCGTCTGGCCAAAGTAAGGAATGTTGCAGTCACACCATATCTTGTGTACACTGGGATATTTTAGGTTGTAATGGCTAGGCTTTGGACGGCTCACTAGAGAGAGAATCTTAGGAAGCGGAGTGAATAAAGTTCTAATGTTATACTTTTTTAATGTTATTAAAATGTCATATTTTTAATGTTGTGTGTGTGTGTGTGTGTGTTTATGTGTATGTATGTATGTGTGTGTGTGTGTATATATATCATTCCTCATCATCATTATCAAATTCCTGCCTTGTACCTTCAAGGCAGGAATTTGATATGATATGATAGTAGGATAGTACTACATGAAAAAATTTACATCATTACTAACTTCCTATCTACAATTTTTCTCCAAATCAGTCTGTTACTTGTCAAGACTCCGTTATCAGATCTTATATTTCTATCATCTAAGGCACTTTGTACTGTATCAATCCACGTATATCTTGGTCTTCCTCTGGGTCGTTTTGCAGCCAACTTGGCAAAGAACACTTGTTTTGCTAATCTTTCCTCGTCCATTCTGTTTAAGTGACCATACCACCTGAGATTAGCTCTAACACATTCCTGGATGCTGACAATGTCAAGTTCTTTCATAATATCCTCATTTTTAATATGATATTGCCATTGCTGCCATCTGTTCATGCCTATAATCTTTCTCAGGACTCTTATATCTGTGGTCTCTAGTGTTTTTGGTCAAGTGTTTTACTTCTGACCCAGCTCTCAGATCCATAAGTTAAAACTGGTTTGAACACTGTCTTGTATACAGCCAATTTAGTGTTCTGACTAATTTCTCTCTTATTCCATATGAATTTATTCAATTGACTTTCTATCATACCAGCTTTGCTGATTCTGTTGTCTATTTCTATATTTAATTTACCATCTTCACTAAAAATCGTGCCAAAGTAGCTCAAATGTTTTATTTGTTCCACAGGTTCTCCATTCACAACATAGTTGACATTTTCAGTGATTCTGCCTATTTTCATTGTCTTTGTCTTTTTATTGCTGACCTTCATACCATATCTATTACAGCAGTTATTCAATTTAGTCAGAGAATCCTGCAGACTTGTAGCGGATTTATTTAGTAGTATAACATCATCCGCATAAAGCAAAGAGCTGACATTAACATCTCCAATTTTGATACCATGTTTAATACCACTTTCCTTCATAATGTGTTCCATATAGATAATGAATAACAGAGGGGATAATGTACATCCTTGTCTCACACCAGATTCAAAATTGATCTTCCTGTACTTCCTTCAATTCTAACTGCTGACTTACAACTCAAATAAAGACTAAGTATGCTTGATATAATGCCCCATTGATACCATATGACTGGTATTTTGAATAGCTTTTCTCCTGGCACCTTGTCATATGCATTTTTCAGATCTACAAAACTTAAATCCAGATCTTTGTTATATTCCCATGATTTCTCAAGTATTTCTCGTAAAGTGAAAATCTGATCCTGACAGCATCTATTTGGCCTGAATCCAGCTTGTTCACCAAACTTCCATCCCTCAATCCTTCTCAACCATTTCTCAAGTATACTTGCATAAATCTTACCAGGAACACTCAGTAGGGAAATATCTCTGTAATTGTCACATTCAGTTTTATTTCCATTTTTGTATATGGGTACTGTGAGAGCTCTACTCCAGTCATCTGGAATTTGTCCCTCTGTTGAGGCCTTCTGAACTATGCATTCTTACAGTGGCAGTGCTGCCACTGTAAGAATTTCATACCTCCATACTTGAGTATTTCTGGTTGAATATCATCTACTCCAGCTGCATTTCAGGCTTTTGGTGGCTTTTTTTGTACTTTAAGTATGGATATGTATTCCTGATTGCATGCCTGGTCAGTGTTTTTTACCACTGTGCTGTCACTGCTTATTTCATTTAGCAATTTTTCGAAGTAATTACTCCATACATCAAGGATATCTTTTTCTCCAGTTTTCATGTCACCATTATCATCTCTGATTCCTTTTACTGCACTCTTTCCTCCATTTCTGAGCTTTTTCAACATCCTCCAGAATATTTTGTTACCTTCTCGATATTTATTTTTTATGTTTTTACCAAAGTCTTCCCATGACTTTTGTTTAGCTAGTTTTATGCAGTGTGTGTTTAGCTTTCTTACATTTGTCTCTGTATTCTCTAAGAGCAAAAGCTGACTTATTTGCCAGAAACTTTTGATATGCTTTCTTCTTTTCTTTCACTGCCTCTTGAACTTCCTGTGTAAACCATGGAGTTCTGATTTTTCTATTCTTGCAGACAACCTCTCCACATGCCTCTCTAGCTGAATCAATGGTTTCTTCACAGCTGCCACTGAATCTCCAAGGTTTGGTTCCTGTTCTCAAACTCTTTCATTTTTTTCTTGAATAATGTTTGCGTATTTTAGTCTACACTTCACATCTGAGTGCTGTTCAATGTTTATTTGTTTTAAAACTTTGTTCTTTTCAATATGAAATTCAATTTTATCCTCTGAAGACTAAATGATAATCACTTCCAATTTCAAATCCTCTATACACTCTAGTGTCCTGCACTAGTGAGAAAACATCACTATCAAAAATAACATAATCAATGGCACTTTTCTTATTCCTTGCCTCTAAGATTTTGTTAATGCTATTATTTTAACCATGTGTAATAGAGAAAATATGCAAACTGTTACATGCTTATATGTCAGTGTGTTTATTATTCTGAGACATGAAGAAATAAATAGGATAAACTGCCAAAGATAAATTGCCACTGTTTATTAAATGCTCTGTTTCTGTCATCTTTTCTACTTTGCACATAGTGGCCATTCTTCTGAGATCAGAATCCAAGGATACTGACTACATAAGATTTTTAGAATCAGAGGGTTCAAGCTTTGCTTCTCATGTCTATGACAGTCATACAGTTCATTGGAATCAAACCAATATTTTGCACTGGAGCAGATTTAAATTTGATTGTCTTTTGAAACTTTCAAAACCTTGTGTTATTCATCCTGATCTTAACTGATCTGATGGTGTACCTATCTCAAAGTTTTGGGAAGTAATTGCATTAACTATAAATAGTTTTTATTATTTGTTTTATTTATTTTTCTTTGCTACTTATAATTGGTTCCCTGGAACTTTGATAGTTCTTTCTACTATTCACTTAGTTCTGACAAAGATGTAACGTATACTCATGCTATATGATTCATTCCAGTGTTTCATATCTGGAATGCTATATTCAGTCTTTTGCATTCTCTCTGAATGATGCTCCTGTTATAATGAGCAAAATATATATAAGCTATTATTTAATTCTAATTTTCTTTACCTTTACTTGCTTTAACCTTAAACACACACACACATACACCAATTTTCTGTATATGTTCAGAAAATAAATATTCATGTTATAGTAGGCTTACTTAGATTTTTTTTTTTTACAATTGTGAATTGATTTACTTCTTCCCAAATTAGCATTGGTCTGCAGTCAGAGATTTGATGCTGCGCAAGTTGACCTTTATTTTCTAGTATTTATGCCTTTTTGTTTTTAACTTTTATGCTATAGTGAGTAATAGCTTATGCCTGCTAAATGGCAAAAAAACCTGTGCGTGTTGAAAGATTACTTATCACAAAATGCCCAGTTTACTGAATGAGCTGACTAGACTGCAGTATAAGTGACAGAAATAGAGAGGTAGATTTGCAGGACATTAACTCATATGCTTAGTAAATTTCATTTTCTGATGCCAGAATTTGTTAGTTAATTAATCATAGCAAAGAAATGTATGAAATGATCTTAATTTTACATCACTTTGAAAATGAACTAATATAAAAAGGGAAAAATGGGATCCTTTTATTTAGTAGCCCAAGATCATTAATGTTGACTTTCCAAAACAAACTGATTATATGATACTTTTATCTGGAGACCATGACTTTAAATAGCCTCTATACCAACTGAACATCAGCAATATTTTTGTAGCTTTGCTACAAATGCGAATTTTCAGATTTTTTAATACTTATAAAAATTGCAAATGGAAGATTAAGCGTGAGATGAATTTCATCATACACTGTGATACAATCACCTCATTTGAGGGCCTGAATTAGTTTGAAAAAGTTCCATGGTTTTTTCTAGAGCAGGGTTTCCAGATTATGAGAAATATATATAAAAATAAACAAGAAATGAATAAAAGTAAGTAAAAATATACCTAGCCCATCCACAGCACTAAATGTATTATCTTTCATGAGTGGGAGTCTCATGAAAAAAGTGTGTGTGTATATGTGTGTAAATTAGCTCTATTCTTTCTGAAAATAATTTTCTCCAATATAGAGTAGGAGTTACATCAAAGAAGTGTGTGTAGGTAGGTAGATAGATAGATTGAGCTCTGTTAAGTGCCTTCTGAAAACTATTTTTCTCAAATTTCCATGTGTAGACAAGATGTGTGTGTTCTTCAGAAATAGTACTAAAATATGATGGTTTTCCCTCCAGTCTCCTATTCTTTTAACAGTTTACATATGTGATCTCAATGTTTTTGTCACACACACAAAGGAAGGTTATCATAAGCCTGATATACTCCATTCATATCACTTGAAGTGCTTATCACAAATGTGGGAAGTGTTGACTCACATGGTCAATAAAAAGCTTCTTTTAGTATCTTAAAAGTATGTTATCATAATTTAATGATTTTTTTGTTTTCATGCATTTTATATTAAGTTACATAATAGATTCTTGTTGAGTGAAGTGTCTAAGAAAGCTTGTTTGATGCACATGCATCATTTAAACATTTCAGAAAGAAAGAGTTTCTCCTGTTGCAGCTGAAAAGAAATATGCAAATCCAAATATAAATGCATCTCTGCTCTTAGCTCCAGAGACAAGGCAAGAATTTCTACTTTTTATTTTGTTGTGTTGATAATTTTATAATTATGCTCATTAGTTAAGTTTTGTTAAAACTGAGGAACATGTTATTGAAGCCAAAGAATAAATCTGTTGACAATTCATTTCTTAATTTTTTAAAAATAAAACCAGTCTTTTCAGAGAACAGTTTTTACCTTAAATATTAAGGTGTTCAGTAATCTCAGATTATGTGGCAAAGATAGTGCCCCTAAAATGAAGTCATCTTTTAGAGAGAGCTATGTTATTGCAAAGAAATCAGGCATGGTGTAGCCATCAATAAAATATCATTACTCTTTCCATAATATAGAAATATTATATAATATAATATGTCTTCCCCTCCCCATATCCATTGTTATATTTTTGTTTACAAGATTTGTCATTATCACTGTTTAACTGCATCTTTTTTGATATTTTTTGTAGAGGTTAAAACTATCATGTTTCCTCTGCAGATCCTTAATTTAAGTATATCATTCAATCCATAATTTTTGCTTTGTTTACAAACATTTATGCTTGTTTATGTAAATTATTATTTTTTAATAAGTTCCTTAACTAGTTCATGACTTGCAGTATTTCCTGTCATCCATTCTTTTTTTGATTCTCAGTTCTCATTTTTACCTCTTAACTTCCACTTCAGCAGCTGTTCTCTTTTCAATTCTCATTTATATCATCTGTAGATAAATTTCTTCTTGGTTGTTGATTTAGCTTATATCCTGCTCTCTCTCCATCCTACAGTTTTTCTTCATTTCATTTTCCTTCTTTATTACTTTAAATTTTAATTTGGCTACTAACATTACATTAGCCATTGGGTATATATTCGCATTGTTTCAATTATCTGGTTTCTCATGTATTTGTGAGTTCTATAATATAATACCTTTTAGTTTAGATGTAGTTTAAACTGGTATTAGTTGTCATTATACTTTTTTTTTTTTGTTTTTGGAAGTAAGCGTTTGGTAGTCCATATTCCACCTGTTCTGCTGTTCTTCTTTTCATAATTTTTGCATTAATCATGCATTATTATATTTATTCTTTTTTTTTTTTTTTTTTTTTTTTTTTTTTTTGTTAATTTTAGCAATTCTTTGATCTGTACATAAAATTTGCTGATTTCTGTACAGTGAGAATATTAGCCAAATTATGTTTAGGTTAATGTAGGGGATTTCATTTTTTTTTTTTTTTTTTAATTGGAATCATATTACAGACACTTTCTTGTAGAACCACATCTTTCTCTTGAGCACATGATGGTCTCATATGTTAATATGTCGTATGCAGTAGGAGCAACAGAGGTTGTTAGCAGTACAGAAACTTGAGTTAATGTGCATTATTGTATATATTAACTCATAGGTTCTGTATGCAATATTGTATATATGTAGTAGAATTAATAAGAGTTAATATGCAGTATTCTGTATGTATCTAAATAGAATTAAGAAAAAAAATCCATATGCTTTTAATGCTTTTTCACATTTTTATTTTGATAAGTCCTTTGATTCTTAGTTTTCATTGGGAAGGACATAGTTACTGTAAGGAGCACAGATGTTTAAAATCTGTTTTGAATGGGCAATAATTACAGTCTCATGTGTGCCTCCACATTCAGTCTTTTAATTTTTGTTGCAGTGTAATGAAAAAAAATTCTGATTCATTTAGTTATGTGTTTGAGAAAAGTAATAAATTTTAAAACCATCTGGAAATTTCTGGATATTCCTCACTGTTAATGAAGTATTTGAAAAGTACTCTTTTTAAAGTTCAATCAATTGTGATTTCAGTCTGTTATTCATATTCTTTAATTGGAATGTTTTCTTTTACAGCAGTTGTTTAAAAGTCTGTGTGTATGTATGTATGTAGTTTTTAATCCAGTTGATCTCTGTTTTTGAGAAAATAACATTCAAATGAATTCTTTATTCACTGAAAATGCTCCATTTTATTAATTTTAATTTCAGATATTTCTGAGCATGTTTCAATTCAATACTTGCTTAAAACACTAAGCCAAATCATTTTTAATTGAAAAATTGAAAGTCTGGAAACAACTTGTTTCCAGACTTTCGCTTTTCATTGATTTAACTTTACATTGCTTACACTACACTGCCAATGTTATGACTTTGCAATTAAAGGTTAAAATCATTCAAACTGTTGAAAATAGCAGCAAGATATGAGAATTTCATCACCCACATAATCTAAAAAATATTTGGACATTTCCAGTTCTCTTTCACTTAAAAATAATGCTATTTCTTGTCTCACTTCAGACTTGCAAAAACATGAGGTGGTCATTAGCTAGGATACCTGGCTTTCACCCAGGAGGTCCAGGTTCAATTCCTGACATTGGAATATTCTTTCTTTGCCAGCCTGGTTGTTTGAGTGGTTAGTGTATCTGATCTCCAGCCAAAAGGTTGAGGATTTGAATCCTGCCATGGATGTCTTTGAAAAATACTAGTGGTGGGCTGTAGATGGTGTTGTTGAAGATGATGCAGTTCACTGTAGTTGGTGGATTGAATGGTGGAGACAGAGTTGTAGAGTAGGTGCCCTCCCTTGATGAGGCTTTGGACTCCTTGGAGGTATCACGTAGTAATAATAATAATTTAGTGTGAAAAATTAGTGTCATGCCCACTATCTGTATTGTTACAATGAATTGTAAATAATCTGGTATTTAAAGCTTGTGTCTTGATAAAAATTAATAGTATTGTGTTGTCTAATTACTGTTTTTAAAAATCTCCTCTCAACCCAGCTAAAGCATGTCTATGTAGCAGACAGTGGCTACTTCTACAGCCTCTTTAACACGAACTGCCACCCTAGCCGTTTTATCTCTGTCATTAGCTTTGCACTCTCTGTGCAGACATCCTATATTATTTCATTCAGTCTTATTTTGCATAAAAAACTGATTCAATGCATCAAATATTTCTTTACCAGTTGTTTGTGATTTACAGAGCAACAATCTTCAAAATTGTTTTTATAAATAGATACTGGTAGAATGGATAAATTTGCCACACTACAATTCATCCAACTAATTAAAATTACTTCATATAATTTCAATTATTGAAATCTTCATATCAAGATCATCATCTGGAGCATACACAAATATACACGACAAGCTGAGTTACATTACAAACCATAAGCTAGAGAAACAATGATTTGATCACATGTTATTCTACTGGCATGACCTAGTGAAAAAAAAAATTATAAATTACATCAAGCTAGATTTAATTTAAGATAACATGAATAAACATTTTTTCTTATTGTTTTCTTTCAGTAACAATTATGTCCTATTTTATTACAATTGTTATTTTTGATTTAGGATCCTGGATTTACTACAGTCCTGTTTATAGTTGTTCTTAGAGAGGAAGGTTCCGTGGGTCGAATATATGCCTTCCATATGTATGGGATTTTTAGACATTCATTATTGTTCAGATTGGGGTGGTTGATAATGATCTCACAGGCTTCCTTAATTTTCGTTCATACCATGTTTTGGTGTGATGTAGACAACTAGTGCTTTTCCGGTCAATTCTATGTAAGGTGTTCATGGCATGATCAGAAAGGCCATCTTCACCATAATTATTATATTTAATGTGTCGTTTATGTTCTTTTTGTCTGACAGGAATTGTGTGCCCTGTTTCTTCTATATATGGTATGTTACAGGTGCAATGAATACGGTATACTCCAGGGTGGGCCAGTATAGGGGGGGGGGGGTCTTTAGATGAGTTGAGTAAGCTTTTTAATTTTGCACGGGGTTTAAAGGTGGCTTTGAGGTTGTATTTTTGTAGTACTCTGTTTATTTTATCTGATGTCCCTTTAATGTCGGGAATAGTTCTAGTTTTGTTGTAGTCTGGTTTGTCTTTGTGTTTTATTGAGGTCTTGTAGAGAACTTTGTTAATAGTGTTTTGGCTGGACCCATTTTTTTTGGAAAGTATTGCTGATCACTTTAAATTCATCTTTCAGTGTCTGTTCACTGAGCAGATTTTCAGAGCCCTGTTTTTGTAGAGTATTGATGACACCTAGTTTTTGTGTTGGGTGGTGGGAGTTTGTGTATATATTGGCCAGTATGTGTCGGTTGAGATCATTATCAACCACCCCAATCTGAACAATAATGAAGGTCTAAAAATTCCATACATATGGAAGGCATATATTCGACTCACGGAACCTTCCTCTCTAAGAACAACTATAAACAGGACTGTAGTAAATCCAGGATCCTAAATCAAAAATAACAATTATAATACTAAAAATAGGACATCATTGTTACTGAAAGAAAACTATCTATAAGAAAAAAATGTTTATTCGTGTCATCTTAAATTAAATCTAGCTTGATGTAATTTATAAATTTTTTTTTCCACTAGAGGTCATGCCAGTAGAATAACATGTGATCAAATCATTGTTTCTCTAGCTTATGGTTTGTAATGTAACTCAGCTTGTCTTGTATATTTGTGGATGCTCCAGATGATGATCTTGATATGAAGATTGAAACGTCGGGATAATAAAAAGAGTTAGTTATAACACCATTGTAAAATCAATAATTTTGAAAATGAATGTTGTTCTTAAAACATTGTGTAACAATATACTTAAACTGCTTCATTGATATATATATATCTTGCTTATATTGAACTGAATAGTTTGTCCATGTGTTTCATGCTATATCATAACTTATGAAAAGAGTATCAGCAAACATTCACTCCTATTTTGTCATATATAAATTTCTTTTGCATGGACTTCTTTGCTGGTAATCTATTTAGATTTCTTTGCCAAAAACTTATCGGGCTTATCTGCATACTCTGTTTTATTTGTAAATGAAACAACTTAAAAATAACTATTGCATTTTGTAATACTTGTTGCATAGAACACAAATAGGTTACTGGTAAACTTTATCATTCTTGTAAGTAAAAAGCCACTGATATATAATTGTTATTGCAGTTTTCTTTTTTATCTTGAATTGTTATTTTTTTTTTCATTAAATGTACTATTTGGGTTTTTTTACTTGAATTTTCACTTGGATTTAGAGATTTTTTTTTTTTTTTTTTTTTTTTGAAGGTTGTACTTACGTTTTCACTTCACAACTCATTATCCGTGTTCTGTTTACTTCCCTGTACTTTTCAAACGCTGTTTTTAACCAGCAGTGTATATTAATGTTGTTAAAATTATGGTAATATGTGATAAATATAAAATACAAATATGAGCACAGTAACTTCAATTTATGGTAAAACTGTGTGGTGAAAAATAACATGTTATTGGTTCAGTTGTGTATAGCACATATGCAATGTCTGTGGTGTTGTCATTGCTTAATTGGGTACTGAAGTAAATTCCTTCATTATGAATGTGTGTCAAAAAAAAAAAAAATATTGTCCATATCCAATCCATGTCAAATTTCGTGAAACTCTTTTGTGGAAATTTAAAAATCCACTTTAACTTACCTTTACATGATTTCTTTGACTATGGCACATAATTTTGGACTGATACATTCTTTACCTTCAGTAATTGCAACCCCATATATTAAAATATTAATTAATCTAAATAATAGTGATATATATCATTGTATTCATTCTTCTGAAATTATTCTTATTGTAGCCTTTTTTGTTGTACTTAATCCAAGTATTATTATTTTTCAGTTTTCATTTCATTTATGGCATTTTTCTTTTCTTTCTAGCATCACACATGCTGCGAACAATTCTCATACTAAAATTAGTCTGTTCTCATAATAGAGCACACCTTTTTTTTTTTTTAATATCCTACAGGTATTCAGGTATTAAGGGTCATTTGTATTGCAACTTATTTTCAAGGGAATGGTAATGCAGTATTCTCCCCTTTTGTCTTCTGTACTGCAGTGCACCTACCAAATAGATGGGTTGCATCTTTGCTTCATGTTCTATAGTTAGTAGCTGTGTACTGATGTTATTGATCCAACCTGGAACTTGAAGCCAGTTTAGGCTTTCAGTAGGCAGAGTGGTGTTCTGTTATGTCATTTGTTAAGTTAATAGCTCTCTTCTGGATACAAGCAGCATTCCGAGGGAGTTTATGGGCATCATCTCAGATGTGAGAGCAATATTATGAGATCAGATCAATTTAGAATTTATAAAGTGCTATGTGTTGAGCTTGAATAATGTTTAGAACAGATAATGTTTTTGGAAGCTGAAGAAGCTATGGGTGTGATGTGTTTATACTGAGATAAGTTAGACATGAAAGTCAGCCCAGGAAGAGATCTTGGTGAGCAGAGTGTTATTAGGGAGGAGAGTAAGTCATAGTTTTTTCTGGGAGAATAAGGTGGGATTGTGTTTTGGTAGCATGAAAATTTATTAAATTATGCCATCTCTTCCCCCCCCCCCCACATGCAAGACGTACTAGAAGATCAGGATATTAGTGTTTAAGGCATTGGTTGTAGAAAATCTTGAAGCTTGAGTCATGAATACTACATGGTTTTGTGAATGATGAAGAGGAATGGAATGTATACTGTCATCATCAGAGTTATGAATATGATTGGATATTAGTGAGAGATCATATGATAGATGATATATAATATGAGAAAGGGTAAGTGAAAACATCTTGAGGTACTCTTGACATTGATGAAAAATCAGATTAGAGGAGCCACCTACCATGACATGCAATGAATGTATGAGAGAGAGACAGAGATCATATGATGTTAGCTTAGAAAGAAGGCCATGATTCCATCCTCAATTAGATGTCTTGAAAATATCAAGTGCGACCACAGGAGATTGTCTGAATTTTTCCATTGCTTGTGTCCAAAGGTAGGTAAGCCTAGTGTGATCTAATGTACAATGAGAATAGTGTAATCTGTATTGGTAATCACTAATTAACTGATGTGTTTCTAGGTATTAAAGAAGCTGGTTTTGATTATTTCCATAATTTTTGATAGCACTGAAGTGAAGACCGTGGATAGATGCCAAATGAGTGTACAGCTTGTAAATGTGATACAGGATGGGTATTAATTTAGGAACACAAGCAGATGGAGAGATACCATCTGTACTGAAGCACTTACTAGAATCAAGATTATTGATACTAATATGACAGTGGTGGAAGCATAGTAGGGCAGAAAGTTTGCCCAACAGACTTGGGGAGGGAATATAGAAGACTAAATTATCATCATCTGAGCTGGAGGCAAGCTTAATGTGTTTGGCTCATGCAAAATCTGCTTTAGATTTATTGATGATTTTATTTACAGTTGTTACTGGCTGTAGCTAAGCTGAGTGAGAGACTGGAATTTTTAGCTTCAGCCATTTAGTGCATATTGCATTTTTAGCTTGGACTGCTTTGGCACATTTGCTAGAAAACCAACACTTGGATGAGTGAGGGATTTTGAGGGGAATGAGGGAATTCACCCCAGCAAGGACTTCAATTATTATATGAGAGCAGAAGTGATAACCAGACCATGGAAAAGGGGAATAAAATCTTTAAGGTCATTGCAGTTGGCACCATTGTAGTACCATAGGATAAAAAAGGCTAGCAAATTTTTTTCTAGCCTTTTATCCTATTATATCTTTGTGTCCGATCTCGCACTTGTATCCTGTAGTACTACAGTGCTTACTCTCTGACCATTCCCCTATAATTCGTACATAGAAGCATAAACATGGACATAATTATGGTCAGTTTCCAGGAGGAGAGCTCACTATAGTGAGCTCTCCTCCTGGAAACAAAATAGTGGTGTATTTTGAGGGAGAGCTGGTTAGGAAAAGGTCCAGGGTATTGGAAAAATAAAGTTAGGTCATGAAGTTAGATAAGGAATTGCAGGCATCGAACTCTCTCCAAGGGAGATTATCTCGCTATTTCAGTGATTTATACTGTATGTGATCATCTTTTATTAGATAATCAAATTGTCAGTATAATCATCTTAATTATCAGAATGGTAAAAGCAGCAAACAAAGACAATAGAATGAGGCAAGGAAATCTTGAGCCAAAGCAGATGATACAAAGGGGATTCCAGGTCTCGATAATCTTTGGCATGGGACCTGAAAAGTGCATGCTTCACCTTTCTTTATAGAAGGCATTATGTTTGATATACTGTGGAAAGTTTAGGTGTACTCTAGTCAGAGGATAAGAACATATTGAATGTTGTGATGGTGCACATCTTCGTATTAAGCTGTTGACAGTGTTTTTATGGAATTTTGTTGTATATTTTTTTGGTGTGTGTGTGTGTGTATATATATGTATATTTATTTATTTTTGCTGTGTTTTTGATACTTGACATCTTTATTTCATGTTTTTTAAATCACAGTAACACTAATTTTTTATGGTGACTTTGATGTTAAAACATAGGCAAATTTATGGAGTAGCAGCATGCAGTACATGTTGATGGCATGAGAAGTGTAGATGATGGTTTTTCAGGAGTAGATGTGTGAGTGAGTAGATGAGTGTGCAAGAAAGGATTAAGATAGTTCAGGATATGGAAGGTGACATTTAGGTCTGTGTGTGTGTGTGTGTGTGTGTGTGTGAGTCATCCGAGAAGTTGGGTCAGTGGGGCTAGTTTTAGAAAGAAATGAGCTAGCGTACATGTTTACAAATGGTAGAAGTATTCGAAATAAGGGAAATGAAATTGTAGCATTATTAGTTCATTCACCCAAAAACTGTTGGTATAAGTGAGACATGGTTAAACGAGGATTACATACTGACAGGAATAGAGATGGAGGGATATGTAATCTTTTGTGAATACAAAAAAGACGAGGCAAAAAGGGTGGAAGAGTATTATTTGATGATGGCAGAGGAGTTGTATCCATCTAGGCTGGAGATGCAAGGAGCAAATACTGACAGCGGTTTTGAAGCAGTATGGCATGAAGTGGAGGTGGACAGGATGAAATGTTTAGTAGGGTTTTGCTATAGAACTGATAATGTGGAAGGCAGTGAGAAGGAAATGTTTAGGCAAATTGGTCTCGCTAATAAGAAAAGGATGATCATTAATGGCAATTTCAATTATGGTAATATAGACTTGAACGAAGAGAGCATTAGGAACTAAAGAGAATGAATTTGTTGAGTTTTTAAGGGATAACTACTTTAAGCAGTAAGTAACAGGCCACACGTGGATCCGAGGGTCTTGGATTTGATTATCTCATCAGAAGATATTGTAAATGAAGTGTCACATCTTCCTCCAATTGGTGAAAGTGATCACTTGAGTGGTGGCCAGCCATATCAGGACTGCTGCGAGAAAAGGTGTGGTATATAACACTTCATAAGGCAGGTGATTATGACAAACTCCGGAGTAGGAGGTGGCTTGCAGAGCTATGAAATGAGGAATTGGATGGGAAGGAAATCAGTGCTGCTTGGTCTCTGTTCAGGAACTATATGGCAGAGGCAATGACTGAGTGTATTCAGGAGATTAAATAAGGTAGGTGTAAGATGGATGACTGAAGAGGTGAAGCATGCAATTTTGAAGAAAGGAATTGTGGAGGTGTCACAAGATTAGTGGTGATAAGTACAGAGAGCAAGCAAGGAAGGTGACTCACTTCGTAAGGGTAGCAGAAGTGCAATATGAGCAGCAGTTAGCAAAATGCGGCTAAAAGGAATCCTAAGGAATTTTTTCGATATATGGCCAGTAGAAGGCAGGATGATGATGTTGGTCAGTGATAATGGGAGAATAATAAACAGAGGATATAGTAGAGATGTTTAATGAGCAGTTCATTAAAGTATTCCATCCTTGTGATTGTAACATAATGCAGAACTTGTACATTGAGAATGGGAAAGGAATCAATGATGGTGAGTGAGCAGGAGGTATATGAGGAATTGAGTAAACTTTATGTCAACAAGGCCATGAGACTTGATGATGCATCACTACATGTCTTGAGGGAATGTTCCAGGAGGTTAATAGCTTTAACACACATTTTTAAAATGAATTTTAGATTATCCCAAGTTCCAAAGGAATGAAAAGATGGCAAAATTGTTCTGCTTCATAAAGGAGAATAAGACTAAGGCTTCATATTATAAGCCAGTTAGCTTGTCTGGAGTTGTGGTCAAGGTGTTGGAGAAGCTAGTGAGGACAAAGATTTAGAACTTGGATGACAGCAGCAGAATTCTCTTTAACAGACAGCATAGGTTTACTAAAGGAAGATTATGTTTTAACAATCTGTTTACTTATGTTAACAATGATGATGAATACATTGGACAAGATGGGACCTAAAAATATACAGTAATATATTTATATTTTGCAAAGGCTTTTGATAGATTGCCACATAAGTAATGAAATTGGAACAGATGGGATTGTATAATAGATTAGTGTGTTGGGCTGGAAATTGGCTGCCTGATAAGCATCATCAGGTTGTGTGTGTGAGGGGAGTGATATCCCAGAAAAGGAAAGTCACTATTGGTGTGGCTCATGAATATGTAAATTACGTTGGAAAGGGTTTAATGGTGATATACACCTGTTTGCAGTTGATGCAAAATTGGGGAGAATTATGAGAAGTAGAACAGATGTAGCTTTGCAAGAGGACCTAAACAGACTGTCTGAATGGGCAAGTGTGTGTGTGGGGATGTCAGTTTAATGTACAACAGTGTAAGGTTTTAAAATTTGGGAAGCAAAGATGGGATGCAGAGTATAGGATTGGTGGTGATATTTTGGAGGAGATGAAAGATCTGGGGGCAATGGTGGATAGGTACTTGAAATTTCATTGGCAATTTTGCTTAAATTATGAGGATAGCAGCAGATTATGGGAATGATGCGGAGAACACTGATGTGAAAAATAAGGTTGGTATGATTCCATTGTTACAAAGCTTTGATCAGGCTGTATATGGATTCTGTGCACAGATTTGGTCAACTGGTTTTCAAAAGGATGGAGTTGTTGGAGAGGTTTCAGAGACGATTGACTGTCAGTTTTTGGTCTCTGGTGGAATATGAGGTCATATTGAGAGAATGCAAATTACAGAGCCTAGTATATAGAAGGAAGAGGGGAGTCATAATGCAAAGGAATATGACTGCGCACTAAGATAGCTACTCCACCAAAACACCAATGCCATGACCTTTCCTGCTGATGGAACCAACTTTGTCTTCTTGACTAATTTTGACAGTAATATATCAGAACACAGAAAGATAAGTAAATAATTATTTATTGACTTATCGCTCAATAAGGACCATCTCCGGTTTTGTCCTTGTGTACAACAGTGAAATTGAGTAAGGTAGGGTCTTCACTGAGTTTTAAATGTTTCCTGCATACATGAACAGATAAGCTTGTGTTTCTGGACCATAGCAAGAACAACTTCCTCTCTTCTGTTTCTATGTTGACTAGGCTGCTAATGCTTAATTTCAGGCTTAATCTCATTCAATTTGTCAGTGCTTCCTACCATAAAAACTGTCATTGGATAATTAGCTTTGATCTTATAAACTATCTAATGTCTGTATATGGGAATGTGGATTTTTCATAGAATATCTGGAGATGGGAAGAATGAGAGGCCACCCTTGGAAGCTGTATAAGACAGTGTAAGCAAAGGGGGTGAGGACTAATTTTTTTGTACGATGAGTGATGGGTGATTGGAATTTATTGCCTGAGAGTGTGGTGAGTGCAGAGACAGTGAATACATTTACGAGGGTGATCTGAAAAGTTCTTGGACTAACAATGAAAAAACGAATTTATAATTTCAAAATTATTTTTATTTTTTAACATAATCTCCCTTAGGATTAATACATTTATTCCAGCGATGCTCCAGTAAGACTTGCAAAATACCCCTCTACAGCTGCAATCATCTCTTGATTCAATGAAAATGGCTGACCAGCAAAGAAGGGTTTTTAGTTTTGGGAAGAGATAGAAGTCAGAGGGAACCAAATCTGGGGAATAGGGTGGATGTTCCAGCTATTCATAGTGCAGATCCCTTAATTTTTCCATTGCCAAAACATATTTGTGGACAGGTGCATTGTCCTGATGAAAGATGATTTTTTTTTCTTCTACAAATCAGGTCTTTTCTCACAAATTTTTTTTTTAGTTTGGTTAAAAGATTGGAATAATATTTCCCGGTTATTGTTTTATATGACCTTTCCTGCTGATGGAACCGATTTTATCTTCTTTGATGCTGAAAACTGGGTTCTGTCCACTGTTTTGAGTGTTGTTTGGATTCTGGTGTTACTGGAATCCGAGTCTCATCCAAAGTAATAAATCGATGCACAAAATCAGTTTTATTCTTGTTAAAATGCTTCAATCATTGTTCAGAGATTTTCATGTGAGTGCGTTTTTGATCTGCTGTGAATAAGTGCGGCACTCATCTTGTGCAATCCTGCAATCCCTGTGTTCTGACTAAAATTTTTAGTCAGAACACAGGGATCAGGAATTTGATGTCTGTCATTTAGCGATATATTAGATTATCTTACATTTCAATTTTAGCGACTGCTAATTTAGAAAAAATAAAATAAAGGATGACTTTTAATCGTATAATTTTATTTAATCATTTTATATTATTTAAATATATAATTGTATTATATATGTAAACATTTCACTAGTAAATTAATAATGCATTATTTCTTGTAATTAGCAATTTCTTTAGTAATGTTTATAACAAAGAGATTTTTGTATAGTAACAGTCTGTCACAAACTGTTTAATTGCAATATTTATTAGTAAAAAAAGTCTCACCTCAAATTTAGTTTTTATTTCTGTAACTTAAAAAGCTTGAGAAGAAAATGTTGAACTTCCTGATGGAGGTGTTCACACTAATAAAGGATATAGTCTTGCTTACTCAAAAACGTTGATTTTACGCTTGTTTCACCATCATGTTATTTCTTGGCTACATGGTAGTATGTTTGTGCGAAGTTTGTATTTCCAAAGAAGTTTGAGATATAGTGAGAGAAAATAGAGTGAGAGTGGTGTTGATTAGAACAGAATATGTTCTGAAAGTTGGAAGTTTAGAGGAGAAATATAGATTACAGGAAAGGATGGTTCTTAGTCAAAAAAGATGGAAAAGAGCATTATGAGGAAAACGAGCATTTCTCTCAAAATTAACGTATTTCTTTTGAAAGTAGCTAAGTTGGAGGGTAGATAAGTGATAAGAATTATAACTTTTCCGAAGTAATGGACAATTCCTTTTTAATATGTTAAATAGCAAACTTATTCTAATTAAATGTTGCGAACTGAAAAGTGATTAACTTTTTTGTGCTCAAGGATAAGGAAGTTTCAAGAAGGGAAAAAAGGAGACTTTAAGATTATCCTTGTATTCCAAAGAATTAGAAAGAACTGATATGTTAGAAAAGATATGGAAGAATTATTTTATTCAAGAAGGGTTGCACACAATTTTTTTTTTTTTTTCAAAGAAAAAAAAAACCTATGAATTAATTGTATTTCATTGGCTATTATTGAGAAAGGAAGAAACTGTGCTTAATAAGTTTGAAGTTAACTGCTTTTATTTGTGTGGTCTCATTAAATCCTGTGATCTTGAAGAAAAGAAATCTTGTGGGATGTTTACTTTTTGTGTTTGATAAATTGTGGGTCCTTTTTTTCTCTAGATTATAAGTTTTATTTATAATGAATATTTGTATATTAGTGCTTGTGAAACAAACATTTTATACATATGCTGTTACACCCATGCAATATTAATGTAAATTTACATTAAAGTTTGTTTGTAAATAAAGATATTCATTTTGAATTTACTTAGTCACTCACTCCATCTCTTTAATTCTTAAATTAACTTATTTTTATAATAATATCCTGGATCTGAGTCTGTGTTATTAACTGAAAACAAAATGTTAATGAACCACTCTAGTATACCAAATACTGAGAAGCTAGAGTGATTAGAATGTAGGGGAACTAAAATTTTTCTGTGAAGCAACAGATATAGCACTATGGATGAAATGGTTAGGACCATATTACTTCAACAAAACTGAGAATATGATCTTGAAACATAATCATTCACTTTCTCATAGTACTTCACATTAAGTATAGTACAAAAATCATTGAACTTGGTCTTTTTCTTTATTATTTATTTAATAATAAATAAATAATTTATTTAATAAAGAAATATTAAATAAATAAATAATAAAATAATTTATTATTTATTTATTTAATTTATTAAGTTTTATTTATTAGTGCCTTAAAGCTTTTCAGACTCATTAACTACTTTATGAAAAAACACAATCTCTAAATATAGTAAAAGGTCTTGTTGCAGTATGTATTCCTTACAAAATATTTAATACAGGGTCTTTACTTCATTAGTTATATCGGAGTTCTTTCCCCTTGCCAAAGGATATTCATCAACAGGAAGTTAATATATTGGATACTAAGATAATATTGAAGGATGGAGTTACTTTAATCTTTAGTCAAGCGATTAAAGTTGTTGAAAAGTTGCTTCTTGCTAGATTCCCGTGATTTTGATGTAAAGTTACTCACAAGGAGTTAGTTTTTCCTGGCGTTTCTAGTAATGCCTTTGATATTTTGTCAGAAGCCTTTGCATGCAACTCCACTTTGAAAGTTCTTGAACCCATTTCTTCTGATTCTCCTAGATTTTTTTTTTTTTTTTTAAGGCAGAGAATAAAGATCTCCCCTCTCCCCCACCAGAATTTTGGAGTGAGGGGATTTCATTTAGGGATTTGTTATGCAAAATTCTTAGTGCAGTAACATTAAAGCATATAAGTTGAAAGTAATGAATTGCATGAATACCTTTAAGATGAAATTGGGTGATTATCTCAGACAAATGCAGAGAGAGCATTCAGTCATGATTACATTTGTGAGTCTGTTTCTTAACCCCTGTACCAATGTACCAATTAAAAATCGGAAAGCGGTCATTTTTCTGCCAATTTTTTGGGTGAGGGTGATTTGCTGGATCAAATTCATCATTATTTGAAAAATAATGATGAATTTGTGCAAACACAAACGAAATAGCTGATACACACCGTTGGCAACTTTTCTCGGCTGAAAGGAAATGCACAAGATTGTCTAGTGTCTATATTCGATTGTATTTATATGTGAAACTAAAATTCAAAATCAATTTTGGTGCAATAAACAAAAGATGTGTCACAGACGTCTTTGTATGTTAAGGGGTTAAGCATTACTTAGATACCTTTTAAGCATGCAGATATGCTTAAAAACTAGGGCAGTATTTGGAAGCAGAGATTATTAAACCTAAACATGTTAGTAGAATTTTCTCGCTTGCTTTTTTTTTTTTTTTAATTCCTAAAGAAATCAAATGATCTTAGATTTCTCCTTGACCTAAGTAAATAACTGTAAATAAGATCACTTAACTAAATTGATTATCTGACTTGCTAAGGTCACATTACCTGAACTCTTAACAATAGAGGAGTTCTTTCTTGACTCCTTTAGATGGTATCAGGTTGTATTCAAATATCAGTCTTAATAGTGGTGGCTTCTACTAGATTCATTTAAAGTAGTCAAATCATTTGGATGAAGTTTCAGCTTGGTAGATTCCTTTGGGGAGCTCAAAGCTTGGCATGCCGTTATTTAAGGCAGAAAGTGCTTTAGGACAGAGAGATAACATTGACAGTATAGGAGTTCTGACAGATAAGATTCATTTGGAGGAAAATTGTCAGTAGGAAGTTAATAATATAAAACTTTTTATGTAGTACTATCATAGTATCTTGTACAATTCTTGAGAGCATCTATCAGAAATTTAATTACCTTTCTCACATCTTTTGCTCTTTCCTAACTCAAGGCACTTGATTTTGCTGTTTTGAAGTCATCTAATTGTATTTCATCTTCCCCAGCAGTCCATCTCATTCTCCCTGAGGATTACAAAATTTAGATAATACCACTTGAAGATTAGTTGTCCCTGAGTGAAATCCTCCCCCCTCCACTTATATCCACATGCATGTGGTCCAACAGCAGTGTCTCCAATCTCCCACGCACTTCACAGTCCTCTATCTTAGGATTTTATTCTCCCTTTGAATTTACCCCTGATATCCACAAATTCTATTCTTCTTTCAACATGTGGTATTCACCTTACTGTTCACTTTATCACCTGTCTCTTTATCTCTGTTATACTTTAGTAACAAGATTGCCATTCTTTCTCTTACCTCTCCACCTCACTACTTTCAGAAATACTTGGATTTTTTCTACCACATTATCTATTTTTCATCAGTCATTTATGTCAACTAGCATAACTGTTTCTCTTTGCTCTTCAACTTTTCTACAGCTTCATCCAGACTGTGAAATACAATCCTCCCCAAGGCAGATATGCTTAATACTTGTTAACACAGCACCATTGATGAAGAGGAAATGTTTCCATAACTTGGCTAGTGGGGGCAGAACAAGAGGTCATCCCTGGAAGCTGGGTAAGGGTGTGGTTAGCCAAGGTGTCAGGACTAGAATTTTTTGCTTGGAGAGAGTGGTGAATGAATGGAATGGGCTGCCTGAGTCATTTGCAAAGTGCTTTGTCTGTTAATGGCTTAAAGATGAGGTATGATATTGTATTGATAGTTTGAGTCTCCCACAGTGAGTCTTAGAACTTTGTGGAGGTGCCCTTGCAATAATAACAATATCCCTTTTTTGGATATAATGTCCATTTTTGTTACACAAGTGTTTAATTATATATATATATATATATATATATATATATATATTTTTTTTTTTTTTTTGCAGAGGGAGGAAAGAAGGAAGGGCTTCTTTTGACAGCTAATTTCCTGTTTGATTCAGATGCATATTTCTTGAAATAACTTTTCATATCATTTTCTGTAAAGTTTAGAAGTCATTTCCACTATGAAATATGCTGACGTTAACAATTCAAGGTGATTTTAGTATAGTGAAGTATTGCACAATCCTCTTGAATTGTGAAAATTGACTGATGTAAGGTATGGCTGCATAAAATTTGCCCCACATTTTATTTAATATGAAAAATGATTTATTATTGTGAAACATAATATGAAACAATTCTCTGCATGTATGGTTTCACATGTGTGTTGGTAGATAATTTTTCATGTTAAATATGCTAATGTTCAAATCTTTGCAAGTGTGCTGTTGATAAATTACCAGCCATTGCTTAAGGTGGAGATGCTTCCATTCAAGGTCATCTGTAAACTTCTCTTTCAAGTTCTCCTCCTCATTTTCAGTTTAATGTAGGTGTTTTGGATTGCATAGGAGCAATAGTAAGGAACTTTATTCACAGTGAAAAACCAGGTAGTGTCTGGATATAGAATAATTCACAACTGCATTTCCAAGTGTGATTTCTATTATTTATGCAGTGTGCCATTGGCTATATTTCAAAGGGCACATTTATCAGTTTGAGTGAAATGATGATAAATGTATAATGAATTCTTATCAAGTAAGTATATTAAGAATACTCTGCTTTATGATGAAGCAAAAGCTGTATAATTTTCAACTTTTTAAGCACTATGATCTGAATGCTATATGAAAGCATTGATGATTTCATATAGCATGATGATCATGATTAATAGCACATTTGAGTTATATTAAACAAAATGTTACATTTTGTGAAATATAAAGAATGATTAATTCATTTTAGTAAAAATTTTCTCCTTGATATACATGTTTTAGAATCTGTTGTTGCTACTCCCTTTTGGTAACTAAAAAAATAAGATTTAAATTATGAATTAATATTACACTGGTTAATTTTCATTATGATTAATCACTAATTTTCAGTAGTCATTTAACAAAAAATGTTAAACATCTTGTAGAAAATGACATGATAAATGCATGTTTGTCACTCATTGCTAATAACAGTTTTTGGTGCATTTTTCTCAAATGCAAAATCTTTTGTATTTTCTACTGGAGATTAAGTTATTTTGAAAGAATGTTGTTTTCCCAGAATGCTAACAGGAACATATTTGTTTAATAAATTACAAATTATCATATCAGAGATTAGGTAATTTGTAATTTCTTTTATCAAAAATAACATTATGAATTTTGTATAGTATTAGAAATAGATATAATAAATAGACTGAATATCCAGAAGGCTTATAAAGCTCCTTTATTATATCCTCTCATCAGTGATATGTACTGAATTCTTGATGGCAAATTTGCTTTTCATAAGGGGGTGGGAGAAACATTTCTATTATTTTTGTGACTTAGAATGATCTTCAACTTAGTAGTTAGACTGATACACATTTGCAGTCTTGTAGCATTACGTAAATTAACCCATAGTTTTTTATAATCAAACATTATTTCTATCATTAAGCTATGACTATATTTTATTCCTCCCCAGTCATTCATGTAGAGAAATATCTTGTTCTGCTTTTTAATCGTCGCGTTTCAGTAGAAATTTGAAAAGAATACCTGCACATATGATCTCTATTTCATTGCCAACATGTGATAACCAAGTTTCCCATCTGTATGTAGTCAATTGTAGATTGGAAAAAACATGCTAGCAATCAAATGTTATAATTTATTATAATAGGGAATGTTTTATTATTGTCTGTATAAACATTAAAAAAAAATCATCAAATTTTATTTTCTTGTAACTGTTTAGTAGAGTGTCCTACTCAATAGTTGCAAAGCAGCCAGCATACATAATGCAGGCATAATATATATCTTATACAACACTTTGTACTTTCTTTCATGCATTTCTGTTATTTTGAAGAATGGACTATGAACATTAAAGACTGCTGAAAATCTCCTTACAAACTGCAGGAAGAGAACCACTAAAAAAAATATCTTCAGACTTAGTGGTTGGTTACCCTAACCATATCATGGGGAAGAGATTTTGACAAAATAATTTCTTCAAAATATGATGACCAGTAAGGGAAATATGTCACTGAGCAGGAGAAAATTGCATTAAGTGAACTGGATGGTTTGTGATTGTGAAACGATTCGCAGTCAGTGACAAACAGTTCTCCAATGATGTTTGTAAAATTTCATAAAATAATGAGATAAAAAAACATATCACAGAGATGACATGCTGTCAAGGAGATCTGGATGATCAGTGGAGGTTACGTTAGTGTTGACCTTTGTACAAGACCAATAGCTGATACTTTTGCACATTATGTGTGATTTTGTCTTTCAAATTTGCCAAGTGAAGAACTTGGTCCTGATACACTGTCTTTTTAAGGGGTCTGGTGAATGTTGTAGTTTTTCATAGAAAATGGTCCATCTTGCATCAACTTTGCTATGTTCAGGCACCCTATTTGCTGCAGGATGACAAAACTGCTCAACATGTCCCAAGAATGTGCAACCGTGACCTTGCATGTCACAGGTCTGGTTCGATGGTTTTTCTTAGAAGAATTGCCTGATAATGAATTTGGCTGTAAATCTTAGCCATATTGTGTTAGCAAATGTAAGAGAACTTGTTGAAATGCATGGGGATTCTTTGTAGCCCAGACGCAGAGTTTTGAATGCTTACTGCTTCACAAACATGGCAATGTGCTTAATCATTTCATAGGATGTTCCAAGGCCAATCCTTGTTCACTGCCCTGGATGCCAGAAATGCCAGTGCAAATGCTTGGATGCTGGCATCTCCTGTTTGCAACTCTTGGCTGTGGATGACTATGCAAAGTTCTTCATATCATTGTATATGGCAAATCTAATTGTCTTGCTTTGGCACATGTACTGCATGAACCTACAGCATTCTCATTTGACTGTTCAACAACTACATTTGTAACGTCTTCAGTAATTTGTGGAATTTCAGATTTACACACTCTTTCTAGTTGGACTGTCACACTGCATTTGGTGTCATTGGACCTTATCAAAAAGTTTTTTAGGTGCCTGTACTCGCAAAGTGCTGCAGCAGCTTTTTTATTTCCTTCTATTCCCTTCACAAGCAAGGCATGTTCAGGCTAAGTGAGACCCATCATGCAAGTCAAATGACTGTAGAGACAGTCTTGCTCCTTCATTTATACTGTTCTACAGCTCATGTAATATGTAAAATTGATTAGCTTTTGTTGCTCACAGCACTATATTTTCTCTATTTTTTTTATTTCTCAACTAATTTTTTTTTTGTCAAAATCTCTTCCCAATGATCTGGTTAGAATACCCACCAAGTTTCAGTAGTTTCGTCCACTGGTTCTCTCTACAGATTGCTCTAAATGAGATACTTCGATTTGGAAGACTGTATATTAGTATGCTTGAATTAACATTAAATAATAATTGTATAAATATAATATAATATGGATTAGTTGACTTTTAGAATGATAGTTTTGTTACGCTATCATTCTGAATGTGTGTGCTGTACAGTGGCGCACTCAGGATTTAATCTTGGAGGGGGCCGGACGCTCAGGATTTAACCTGGGAGGGGGGGGAAGTTGAGTGGACGATTTGCGGATACAGACTACGCATCGCATATGACCTATGACTGAGCATCTGCATTGATCACTAATTCATAAGTAGTATAGAAATAGAAGACACGGCACAACATAAATAAAAAAATGAATTTTAATTAGGAAAAGATTTTTGGAAAATTTTCTAGTGTTTTTTCCTTTTCTTTGGGGGGTGCCCGGTCCCCATGCCCCCCCTTCTGGGTGCGCCACTGGTGCTGTAATTATAAATGATGCTGTTTTCTATAATATCAAAATACATTTTTAGCACATGAATTCTAGTTCATCTCATTTCAGTGTTTTTTTTTTTTTTTTTTAAATAAATCTCATCGCATTAACACAAGAAATCTTTAATATTGCATTATGCTCTAGATATATAATGATATTGAATAGATGAATGAAGAAATTTCCCTTCGGTCATCAGCAGTTCATTCCTTGGTTGTCCCTTAGCTCAAGACCAAGAAGGGTACAGCCACCGAAGACACTCAATCTCCAAAGTAAAATATTTGTCCACAGTCCCCAGATGGAAAAGGTTGCAACGAAGATGTCTTCAATAGAATCTATTGGTGCTTGCTCCTTGAATGTAGAAGGAAGTGCATCATCTAATTCTGAAATTCAGGATTTAACAGTATCTGAAAGGACACTGCAGAGTTCTAGCATAGTTCTATCTAGTGGAGGTTCAGCATCTCATAGTGGAACAGAGTTGCCAAAGGAAGGAACAAATGGACTTGCTCCATGTGAGGAAGAAAAGAAGAGGTTTAAAACTCACATGTTCCTATATTTGTGTGTTTTGTTTGGTTCATTTCATTGGGTTTCTTTTTCTTTTTTTTGTTACAATTTTGCATAAATTTTATGGATAAGAATTTTATCTTGCATTTTAATATTTTTTAAAATTTTGCATTGCTTGAATAACTCAAGTTATTTGTGTGCTAATCTACTACATATTTTAAAGAGTTTATTCATTGTTTGTCTGTCTGTCTGTCTGATCAGTAAAAATCTTTAAGTGATAAGGTCTAGGACTACCAAATTTGATATACATCTCAACTTTTTATTTTATTATGTTTAATGATAATTTTAAAAACAGAGCAGTGCACAACTGCTCAGATTAGCACAAGAGCACAGTTTGTTTGCCAAGATGGTCGCTGACCTTCGATAGAAGATAGCACAATAATAAGAAGAATGATAATTTTGCTTATGATAGATAGTAAACTTATAGAACATTTGTGACATTATAGGCTGAATTAGATAATCCAAAAATCTTCTTTATAAACCAAATATGATCTTCAGGTCATCAGTTGATAGTATATTGTTATACTAGATGATGAAAATCAACTTCAACTTTGTAGATTCATCAATGTCGCATTGGGATTTTAACTTATAGCTCAAGAAATAAAAGATCAGTTAGCAGGAGCAATCACCTAAGCTAGGATTTGAAAATAACATTAGAGGTCTATCCAAATGGTCAAATACCAGATGTAATATCAGTCTGAAATACTAGATGTATATGACATCATTATTTAATGTTAATGGTTTGTAGAGTTCTTTGTCTCTCTTAGCCCTCATGCTATAGATTTTGTTTAGCCTAATATTAAGGAATGGGACTGCAAATTTGATATATCCCTTTGTCATAATCTCAAGCAGTGTAAAAGTTTGGTGGAGAACTTTATATTTTTGAAATTCCTAAGCATTGTCAAGATTAGTATTTTAGTTTTTGAACAACAGCATGAACTTGACATATTTAAAGTAACTTTCACTTCTTATAACCAAAAATATATACATAATTTTATTCAAAAACTCCTATATTTATGTATGCAACTTTTTACAGTTGCTCCTTTGAACTTTAATAGTGTAATCATATACTTCAGTTGTGACCAAGACACAAACTAGTATACATGTGATTTATGATTCATGTTTTGAATGTAGTTAAGTCTGTCTCCCTGGAGACGTCCATATAACGTCAGATGAAATACAAGTTTTTGAATAAAATTCTATATATTTTTTGTTACATGTATAAGCCATGAGTTATTTAAAAAAAAATTGCTTTAGACTATTTTCATATCTGAAAATCATGAAGAAAAACTTACTGTTTAAAAGAAGGAGAGTGTATCATTCTGTATGTGCATAAAATGCAAACCTCTAGCCCATTAGTACCATGAGTGGGTTAAGGATTAGATAATCTAGAAGCTTTACTTTCATGCAAGGAATGTATTTCATGGTTTGACAAGGAGAGTTTTCTTGGAAAGAGTGAATGCACAGACTCGTGGGGTAGTAGTTGTAGTAAGGATTAAAATAATAAATTTGATAAATGTAATAATTAAAGAAAATTAATGATAAATTTACTACTAATAAAAGCAGTTGGATTATTCAGTTGTGTTTCAATGTTTATATTGGTTGATGAAATAGATAGATACAAAGTTATAACAGTTCTCAGAGTACAAATTGATTTTCTGTTTTTGTATCTTACTCTGTGCTAAGATATGCTTTTGGTGGTGGATTGTAGGGTGAAGTTTATTAGAAGGCTCGAAATGGCTTGAAAAAAGTGCCATGTTTAGTCTTTAGTGTAGGGTTTCTGGATGATTTAACCTAGTGTGCTGTAGGTTTACAGCTTTTGATGGGGGAAAAGTAAAGTATAATTAGTGATTCTATAAAATAATATATATTATATAAATATAAAATATATATTTATATAAAACGCTATATATATATATATATATCATGCATGCATGCGCACACATATATACTAATAATATAAATAACTAATATATAATGTACAAAATAGATGTAAAATATTTATCAAATATAGATGTTATAATAAAGTATAACCATACATTCCATGGCCATGGAATGACTTCCAAAATTAATGTAAATAAGATAAAAGATTTATATAAAAATTATATAAATTTATAGTTATAGTAAAAATGCTATATATTTTAGAAAACCAACCTTGTCAGTAATGTAATATTTTCAATTGAAATGAAGCTGTATCACTTGATGATAAATGTAATAAATAAATAAGAAACAATAACTGTACAAATGAGATATTAATAAATAATACTTTAAAATGAATAAAAATTAATATACAGTAATGGAAAAAAGTGAAAGAATAGATTACAATTATAAATTATAGAAATTTATAATTATAAAATTTGCTGGCCTGGTTGTTAGTGTACCTGCTCTGCAACCAACAGACCTTGGGTTCAAATCCTGCCATGGCTGTTTGATTATCTTTAGGTAGCAGATGAATTTCATTGTCTGGTGTGAGACCACTTCCATGTTTATTGGAGGCCTGAAGTGTCTTGAAAAAGTTCCATGTTTGGTCTAGAGCAGGGTTTATGGATTATACAAAAAAATAAATGAAATATATATATATATGTGTGTGTGTGTGTGAAATTGATAAAAATAGAAAAAAAAATCTGTAGCCCACCCATGGTATGAAATGTATTATAGGGAATTAAACATTTCCTGTTCTGTAATAATTCATAAGTTCTAATTCAGAAAACTATTTTCTTCGTTGCACACAAAATTTGTATTATCAGCTTCCTTCTCTAAAGCAGTTGATACAAAGAAAAATGTTGGCGATCTAAAATTCACAGTAGGAAATGATTACCAGACATATCTCTAGTAAGGAAAATTTGGACAAAAAAAAAGTGCAGAGCTAATAATAATTGGAAGAACCTTCTGGATTTTTGTTTAGAACATGAACTAGGCATTACTAACATGTTTTGCCATAATTATGTACAAAAACTCACATGCAGAAATGATACAAGAAATGGTCTCATTGATTGTTATTTTTGATATATAGTGATATTTTCATGCTGGTTCAGGACACAAGAGTATACTGGGAATCTGAAATAAGTAATCACCACTTGGTTTTGAGTAGAAGAAAATTGAATATTATATTGAAAAGAAAAGTATCAGAAAGTTTTAAAAATAATCAAAGATGAGCAGCTTTCAGAAGTGAAATGTGGACTGAAATACACAAATATCATTCAAGAAAAAAATGAAAGCTTGAAAACAAGAACAAAACTTTGGACATTTATTGGCAGACCTGAAAAGTACATTGATTCTGCCAGGCCAGAGAATTATGTGGTGAGGTGTCTGCAAGGATAGAAAAATCAGAAGTTCATGGTGGATTCAGGAAGTAAAAGAGGCACATTCAAGGAAAAGAAAGCATATTGACACTTCCTGACAAGTAAGGTCAGTTTGTGCTCTTAGAGAATACAGAGAAAAATGTAAAAAAGCAAAGCACTGTGTAAAACTAGCTAAACAGAATTCTAGGGAAGTGTTTGATAAGAACATAGAAAATAAATATTAGGTAGGTGGCAAAATATTCTAGGCTATTTGAAAAAGCTTACATGGAGGAAAGGATATTGTTCATCATCATCATCTAGAATATTTTCTAGATGATGATGATGGAGTAATTACTTCAAAAGATGGTTAAATGAAACAGGCAGTGACAGAACCGACAAAACACCCAAGAGGAACATAGAAATACGTGTCAATACATAAGCCATCAAAAACCTGAAATATGGTAAGACAACTGGAGTTGATGATATCCAGTGGTGAGCTATAAGGGGCTCGTGGGGGCTTGTCTGAGCCCTTGTTAAATTTTTCTCAAATTTGTGAGTCCCTTGTTCTTTTTGTTTACTTTTTTATTAAAAAAAAAAAAAACCACAATTTTTTGAAATATATTAAGCAACAAACTCATACGGTAACTTAACAAAGTGATTTTATTAAATAAAATATTATAGTTACTGTTTACTACCATTTTACAAATAAGAATTCACTTTTAGTAATCACACATAAATAAATAGGACTATAAAATAATGACCCTTGATTGGTATCATTGATTATCACTTGAAGTATAAAAACAAAAGAGAAATATAACGTATTTCAATATTATTGTGTTTAGATATTATTTATACATTGTTTGCCATAAAAACTTCTAGTGCAACAAAACAAATTTATTTTGTTTATAAAAAATGCAGACTATTGCATATGTGCGATATAAAAGATTTTATTCTTATTATATTTTGATAGTTAAAAAAATGTTTATCTTATGTAAGATAAATTAACACAGATAATTGTGTGCAAATATTTCATGTTTAGATCATGAAATATTTGTTTAAAAATGATAGCCTTTACAGGTTGATTGTCCCCTCATACTTTTTGATTAAGCAGTAAGCAAGCTGTATTAATAAAATTTCTTGTGTGAAATACAGCTTTGTTTTGCTCTACGATACGAGCATTTTGTTAAAATTTCCATAGCTTATCACTGATGATATCCAACTAGAAATGCTCAATTATGGAGGTATTAAAGTTTTACAGTGGCTACAGTGCATAATTCAGAAGGCTTACTGAGAAAATCAAATTCTAGATGATTGGAGCAAAGCTCACATAATACATATCTATAAAAAGGGAAATAGAACATTTTGAGAATTTGAGGAATTTCCCTTCTCCCTGGTGAGGTTTTTGCAAGCATACTTGAGAAAAGGCTAAGGAAAATTGTGGAAGGCAAGGCAAAGCTTACTGACAAAGAGTTGAGAAATCATGGGAATATAACAAGGATCTATATCTAATTTTGTAGATCTGGAAAATGCATGTGACAGGTTGCCAAGAGAAAAGATACGTTTCAAAATGTTATAAAATTACATTATGTCTAGCAATACATTGTCCATATTTGAGCTGTAAGCAGTTAGAATTGAAGGAGTGGTATAGGAAGATGATTTGATGTTAAATCAGATAGGAGACTGTTGTAATAAATTTGGTATGAAAATCAATAGTAAGAGAAACTGAAAGATAGGCAGGAACATTGAAATCATCAACTGAAACCTGAATGGAGAACTTATAGAACAGGTAAAACATATTAGCTAAAAGGTGTAGTTTTTAGTTAAGATGGCAAACTGGATATGGGAAACAGAATTAGCAAGCCTGGTATGGTAGGAAGTTAAATTAGTCAAAACATTAAACCATCTCTGTTGGTGTTCAAACCAATTTTAACTTACTGATCTGAGAGCTGGGTTAGAAAATAAAGCACTTGATCAAAGACTTGATACCACAAACATGAGTTTTGAGAAAGATTAGGTAAACAGTTGGAATTAGTGCCAGACTAAAAATGACGATATCATGAAGGTACCTGTTAGCATTCTGGAATTTGTGCACAGAGCTAATCTCAGGAGTATGGTCACTTAAACAGAATTGGAGAGGGAAGGTTAGCAAAGAGCGTTTTTGCCAGGAGGATGGCAAGAAGAAGCAAAAAGAAACCAAGATCTAGATGGATTGATATAGTAAGAAGTGCTGTAGAAGACAAATATAATACAGGAGTCCTGCCAGATAATACATTAATTTGGAGGAAAACTGCCAGTAGAAGTTAGTAGTAACATAACCTTTTCATGTAGCAATATCATAATTCTGTGCATCTTCTGAGGCTGCACATCAGGAATTTGATTATGATTATTAAAAGTTTACATTTACTTGTAATATAAACTTTACTTTTTGTAATTGAAAAGGTTAGTCAGAAGTGAATTGCAGATTTAGGTATAAGAGCCTTGATTGTCTGTAAAGAAGTAAATAAAACTATAAAAATTATAAATGAATTTCCCTCTTCAGTGTTCAAGTTGGATAAATTTATAAGAGAAAAATTATCCAAAATGCCAAATTGCCAGTATTCAAAATGGCATACCAACCATTTCTAACTTAAGGATTTCTGAAAACTCTTTGTAGATGTGAGAGCTGAAAGAAAAATAGGAATGGATGGATGGCAATAACCATATTAAAAATGATATTAGAAAGAAAGAAGCTTGACATTGTTACCATTCAAAAATGTGTAAACAGAACTTATCTTAGATGGGATGGTTATTTAAAGAATGGGAGATGAAAGGTTTGCAAAACGGGTATTTTTGAAATTACAGTATCAAGAAGAAAAAAAAATACTCTGAGGTAGATGAATATCTATATGGATTAATGTAGTTAGCAGTCTTAGAAGATTGAAATGTAAAAGTTGGCCATATTCCAGCCAACAAATAATATTAATTTTGAAGGAAATTATTGTACAAGTGGAGAATGACAATGAAGTATCATTACCACACAACTGCTTTTGGCCCTAGCTATTTGAACTATATTCCACATATTTTTTCTATTATGGGCATATAGTACCTTTTGCATTTTTCCTATCCAATGTGTGACATATAAGAGAGAATATTAAACTCCACTTTTTGATCTTCTCTGGAAGAAATTTCTTCCCCATTCTGTTACATAAAGAAGACAGCTCTTTATCTCTCTCACCAAATCCTAATAATCACTAACTTTTCTGAATATTTACTTCTCTAGGTTTTTCTGCATCTGCCCAAGAAAAGTGTGATCATTCTTGTGACTTCATTGTTTACACCTTAAGCTTTCTTTCTTTTTAGTTTGCTAAAAGAAATGATGAGATATATGCTGTCAGCTGTGATTTAATGTGAATTGTGTGTTTGGCCACTAGAGAATACCAAATAATTTTTTCAGTGTTCTTGATCTTTTCTTCATGCATTCTCCTTTTCAGTATACTATGGATGTCAGCTCTCCTCTTGGTAATTCAGATCATATCCTCATTTGAATTTCCTTTACTCATCATCCTTCCTCCTAGCCATTGTTGAGAAAGACATTCTCTGGCACTGTGAAGGTAAAGTTGTGAAAACCTTTTTTGTGATTCTCTTTTTTCATGTTCAAATAACTGTATTGTCTTTATCCAGAAATTACACTGACTGAATAACTGAATAATTCTTGCTGGAATAAGGACTTTCTTTCCACGCATAGTTCCTGCAAACTTATTTTCCTTATTTTCCATCAGGCATGTTAAGGAAAAATTCATACACAAATGACTTCAGACGATTACTCCAGCTTTGCACTTACACTGTAGCGCACAACCTACTAAAAACATCAATAAAATCAACATCTAACTTTGGAAGGGTAAAGTTCAAGAAAACCTCTTCTTATTCAGTGTCTCCCATGCCTTTTTAGTCCTTTACTGAGGCTGTTTGATGTATCTTCAGCACTACCCCTGTATATACTCCTCTCTCATCCAGATAACATCATCTAGTGATAAAGCTGACTTCATAGATGATAAATTATCCAGCTAGTGCATAAGTTTTAAATCATTCCTTAGGATAATTGGATATTAGTGTTTTTCTGGTACATTTTTTGTTAGTGCATTGTGCTCAGGGATTGCTAGATTTGAAATCCAGCAGAATATCAGCAACATAATAAATTACCATATTTATTTTGTTCATGTATTGGGAGTAATACTGTTAAATTGTTTCTTTCCTCTCTGATATTTCACTATATTGTAAGTAAATGGCTTCTTTTCTTCAGATTTTTTCACCAGTGCTGGGAGTGGCGTAAGGTTGTCTTTTATCCACACCCTTACCTCTAATATATTAATGATCCCTCTTCTACTGAAATTCAGTTTTATCTGTATTGAAGACAGTTTCAACTTTGCATTGGAAATTATCAAATGAAATTATTAAAAAATCATTGATATCAGTGATCAAAAAAATCATTTAAAAAAAATAATTCCACTGTTATTTCAGAGCCAACCAATAAAATGTTTGATTTAATGTTGCAGAATACAAATCTGCAGCATGAATTGCCTAGGTAACTCATGCCGAAGATACTGTGTAGACTTTTTATTCATCATTTTTGAAAATTGAAATAAAGGAAAACATCGCTTAACATGAATTCGATATGTGGGATAATCAATTAGCGTGATTGAGAAATGATGCTATTTCCTGCTTTGAGTGAGTGATTAATCAGTTAACGCTATTTTTTTACGTTAGGTAAAATTTTTTGTTGCCAATCTGTAGCGAGCGGAAAAGCTGGAAGTCATTAAGAGACATGAAAGTAGCACTAGTAATACAATGATTGTGCGAGACCCACGGTACAGCGATTCTACAGTTTGGACTATATTAAATAAGAGCAAAGAATACAAAGACCATGGAAAAGTTGCTACTGCTTCTTGAAGAAAGCAGATCACCCAAAGTAAAAGCCATTTAATGATTGAGATGGAACGTCTTCTATCAGCCTAAAAAAGAATACCTCTTGGTACAGGGAATATTCATACAAAAGCTCTCTGTATTTTTACCTCATTGAAAGAGACAAAATTTCAAGAAGAACGCGAAAGCTTTACTGCAAGTTTAGGATGGTTTGACCATTTAAAAATAGAACTGAACTGCACATGCATAATGTAAGAATAAGTAAGGAATCTACTAGTGCTGATAAAGATTCTGCAGCCAAGTTACCTGAAGAATTGCAAAGGATAATCAGGAGGGTTATTGTTACGATTGGCAAATATTCATCGTTGACAAAATTGATCTCTCTTTTGTAATCATATGCCAACAAAAACTTTCCTAGCTAAAACATGAAGCATCTCAACCAGGATACAAAGTATCTTAAGATCGTCTTATGCATTTAGAGGCAATGCAGACGGCTACTTTAAACTCAAGCCTATGTTAGTTTATCATGTGCAAAATCCAAGATCTAACATCACAGAAGAAATCGGCACAATTGGAAAAGAACTTGGATTTAATGAACTGGATAGTGAAGATGTGAGAAAAACTTGCTTGATTCCCATTCAGGACAGTTAAGCGAGAATGATCTCCTTCAACTAGTAGAGCAGCATGCATATGAAGAAGATAAGGAGTGCAAACAAGAGAATGTTACTACTAAGAAGCTAAATGCAAAAGAACTTGATGCTTCAAATGTTTCAATGTTAAATAAAAATTTAAGCAATTGATTTTTATTAATTTTGGTGACTTTATCCTCTAATATAGCTTATACTGTAATTTTTTTTCCAAATTTATGCTAACTGATGGATGAATTAAATTATTTCTATTGTTTATTGCATTTGCTTAACACGATTTTGCTTAGCACGCATTAAGTGAGGTTTTCCTGTATTATTTAATTACCAGCTGGTTTTGAATAGTTGGTTCTCATCAAATGGCCAGGCAGAAATGAAAAACTCTACCTGATCTCTGATAAGAGCCAACAGTTGGAAAATAGCTTCCAGGTAATTAAAACCCATAATTAGAAAAATAAATAAATAAATAAAAAAAAGAAGAGCTATCAGACAGCCATTCTTTTAAGTAATGTAAAATCTAGGTAACTCATGCCAAAAGTTTCTATTTTTGTAAAAAGTTTTAAAGGCATACATTATTTGCTTACTTGGCTATTAAATGTTTCATATTTATTAATATTTCATTTAAGTTTCCACTGCCAAGTTGTCATTTCATCATGTACCATCAGTCTTTTTGTCAATAGGAGGTTAGTATTACATGAAAAGTTGACATTATTACTATCATAGTATACTCCTTGAAGATGCATGCCAAGAATTTGATAATGCCAATTAAGTGTCTTTGACTCTTTTTTTAGCAGTTATCCCATGAGTAATATTATCTCCAACCCTCTCTTTTCTTAAGATTGGTAGCAGGATGTTTTCATTTAAAAAAATTGAGGAGTCCTTCCCCAAATCTATATATAAACATGCTATATCATTTACTCATAACCCACAAATTATATTAATTGAGACATTTTGAAATGTATGAAAATTCAGTGTTATATCCTGCCATGTTGAGAATTACTTACTATACATGATAATATTCTAAGTAATTCCCAACACAACAGGATATAACATAGGACATGCTGCTGAAGATATTAGTTTATCTTCAGCAACATGTCCTATGTTAGTTTGGTTCAGAATTTAATATAGCTCTTATTGCCAAACTGTTACAGCAGATTAGAATGTGATTATTGAAGTCTTTGTGATGTTACTGAAGGCTATTGTATTGTTATTGGTTGAACTGATTAGTTAGTGGCTATTTTTCTTGGCAAACAATGTGTGTTACATACTTGAAACTGTAGTCTCTAAACTTGCCTTTTTATTTTTTTAAAAAAAAAAAAAAGAACCAAAGTAGTAAATGTAGTAGGTACTGTATTTTTGTGCTATTGCGGATTATTATGCCTATTTTGGTTCATTTTAAATCAAAATTGAAATGGATAATTTAAGTTAAGATCCCAAAATAATCTACCACAAGTATAGTTATGTACAGACAGACAGACAAAACACATCTAATAAGTGCCTGTTTATTGTTGTAAAATGCACTTCATAAAAATGATTGCATGCCACTTCTGACATTTTAGGAAGCTGCTAAATTAGCTCAAATAATATTAAACTAACTAATTTTTGCTTAATAAACAATAATTTTGTATAATCCTTGTATTGACTCTATCTTTAAGGACTTGCTGATGCTTTTTAAAATTACTCATTGATGAATGCAGCAATTTCCAGTAACAATTAATTTGGGAAAACTTGCACTATTATTTGCAATTCTGCTCACTTCATCAATCTTAAAATATCTAATGTGATATTGAATAGATAGATAGAGATAGTGGAACTGTTGAGGCAGATAAGAAGACAATTATCACAAACTCCTCCTGTCAGTTCTTAATTTATACCTTGCTTTCATCTCTGTAAAGGAAATTTGTCAAGTTTTTGTATTATCTATCCAGTGCATTCTAGTTTCTTGATATGTTTAAGCCAGAAGAATTTCCTATCTCTTGACCCAGTAAAAGAATAAATTTGTTTCTTCACTTCAGAATTTGTGATGTCATCATCATATAGTATTTTTAGGAGGATCTCTGGCATCTAATTTCAAGTGCATGTAGCTTTTTTTCATCTTTTAAGATAGTCTAAGTTTTAATTTCATAGGAGCATTGAATTAACAGTCATGTCTATAAGATATGAATATAATTATTTTGAATTCTAATTTTATTATCTATCCATAGTAACTAAGTTTTTGGAGTGATGTTCTACTTTTGTGATTTTTGTTCTGATATCTGTAGTGATCCCCAAATCTTAAGAATAGTGTTATATATTCACCTTCAAGGATTTTTCCCCCTTCTCCCTCCTCCTGTTAAAGAGTTTTTTTTCTCGTCAATTATTTGTCATTATTTTCAAGTACTTATAATTAAGAAATTTTTTGTGTTAATTTCTTGGACTGAAATTGTTGGAGGGATCTGTTTCATGCATTAAACAGATTGCCCTATTCTAGATCCTTTCAAAGGAGGTTTCTTGTGTGCCATATCTGAGAACAGTGCTCTAAGGTTGATTCTAAGGTGGATTAGAAATTTATATAGTGTCAGGACTCATACATTTGAGAAATAGATTAAAGATACCAAGAAATTATATACTTGGTTTAATCCTTTATCCAAGTGTAAGCAAACAAAGTTTGCACTTGAAATATAATCAGGACTAGGGCAACTCGTATGAAGAAATGACTTCACATTACTTACCTTAGTATCCCATAATGCAAAGCACATATCCTTATGGGTATGTATATAATGCTATGCATTATGGGAAGGGTCACTACCCAGACCAGTTTAGACTTTCATTGGAGTGAAAAAGTATAGGGTTGCTCATCATAGGCCTAGAGTAGTTAGTATAGGGGTGCAAGAGAGCCTGATAGTATTAGAAGAAAGAAAAGACAGATAGATAGATAGTATGAGAGATAGAGAAAAGGCCTCAGCTCTTTTATATCATCATATAGCCAAAGGCTATCAGTTTTCCTTTTTCACCAATCTCATATACATTAACAACCAAAAGACCAATTGCAACTAAAGTGCAAGGATGATTATAGCCAGGTAGTTAACCCCATCTGAGTTAATTGCCCTGAGTTGGCCTTCTCTGTGCCTGAGATTTCTCTCCAGTCATCTCTGTAATTGACTATAAGACATTGAATAAAGAAGATGGAACTATTTAAAAAAAACCTCTCATAGCAAGAATAGACAATTTTTTTATCCCCCCCCCCCAAGTAAATTTTGCGTAATGTGGGTAGTCTACACCATCTAGTCCTAGAATGCTTCTTTCTAAATACAAAAATCACCTGACTGAACCAAATTTCTACAATACAATATTATAAAGCATTTGGATGTCATATTGCTGGTTTTCAAATCCATGTTTCTTTCTAACCTTCCATAAATGGTATTTTAATTCATTAATTATAAAAATCAAAATTCTCTTCTTGTTGTTTACAGGTGGTGGATATTGCAAAAAAAAAACAACCTGTTCTGGTGTAAGTAATGGAATGTCCAATATATCAAATTCCTGATATGTACCCTCAAGGGGGGTGTATAGGATATGATACTACTACATGCAAAATCTACATCATTACTAACTTCCTATCTACAATTTTCCTCCAAATCAGTCTGTTACTTGTCAAGACTCCAACATTATCAGATCTTATATTTCTATCGTCTAAAGCACTTTGTACCGTATCAATCCACCTATAATCTTGGTCTTCCTCAGGGTCGTTTTCCTGCCAATCTGGCAGAGAACACTTGTTTTGACAATCTTTCCTCGTCCATTCTGTTTAAGTGACCATACCACCTGAGAATAGCTCTGCTAACACATTCCTGGATGCTGACAATGTCAAGTTTTTTCCTAATATCATCATTTTTAATATGATATTGCCATTGATGCCATCTTTTCACGCCTATAATCTTTCTCAGGACTCTTATATCTGTGGTCTCTAGTCTTTGGTCAAGTGTTTTACTTCTTACCCAACTCTCAGATCCATAAGTTAAAACTGGTTTGAACACTGTCCTAATTTAGTGTTCCAACTAATTTCTCTTTTATTCCATATGAATTTATTCAATTGACTTCCTACCATACCAGCTTTGCTGATTCTGTTGTCTATTTCCATATTTAATGTCCAATACATTATGTAATCTATTCCAAATACACAGGGCAACTGTAGAATGCATGTTCTACTGTTTCCAATTGGTAACAGATGTCACAGATTGGATCTCCAATGTTGAAATACCTCCATTTGATGGTGTTGACTAGAAGGCAGCCATATACAATTCTCCAAGCAAGATCCCTCCTGTTAGGGTATCCTTGGAACTTCCACAAATTGTGAAACAAAGTATTGTTGTCAGTACCCAACTGTGGAATTTCACAGCGAAAGAGATTAAAGATTTCTTTACACTTGTAAAAATTTTACTTTTTTTAATAGAAGGAATGCCAATGCCAGAATGTTTTAGCATTCTTAAAAGTTAAGCACAAAGTGTTGTAGTATTCAGGAACAATTTCAGCTTTTGGACCTTTATAATCATAAACTCCAAACAGGAGATGATGAAAAGCTAGGCAGTACAGGAGGTCTGCATATGTGTGATTAATCTGCAATATTTTATGGATTTTTGAAACAGTATTGCTTAAATAGCAGAATTTTAAAACTGGAAGCCCAAATCCTCCATGCTTCTTTGGTAATTGAAGAAATTAACTTATTAACTTCTTGGTATCGGCTGGACCAAAAAAAGTGCACAGGCTTACTATATAATTGTTTTTCTTTAGCTTCTGTGATGTCTGTAATATTTATTATGTACAACTGAGCAGGAAAGATTATGGTGTTGAGTACTATAGCTTTAGAAGAAAAGGAAAGTGGCCCTATTTTCCAGTCTTCTAACATTTCTAGGTTCTTGTATATAAGTTCTTGGACTGGGTAATATGGGTAAGTGGAAAACGGAATTCCAAGTATAATGAGGAGTTCTCTCTTAGGGGTTAGTCCAAAAAGAATGCCTCCAAGATCCCACTTTCCAAAAATTTTGTCTTCTGCATTAGTAGTTAATCCACTTATCTTGCTGAAATTTTCCAAAATACCAAAAAATGTATATATGGAATCATTATCCTTCAGAGTGCCCACTACATCATCTGCATATGCTAATACTTGATTCTCCTTCATAGTTGAAGGAACTGTTATTCCTTGCACAGCATGTGTATTGTTGGCTTTCTGTAAGAATGGTTCAAGAACCAGTGCAAAGAGCAGTGGACTAAGAGGGCAATCTTGCTTTACTCCTTTTTGAATTTTGACCGGCCTGACAGGAACCCATTAACTAGGAGGCGGGTAGTTGAATTGGCATAGATTCCTTTGATAACAGATAGCAGCTTTTTAGCTACATCAATTTGCTGGAGTATGTGGAATAGAAAGGGATGCCAGACATTATCAAATGCTTGAGTAAGTTGTGCTATCAGTAGATGGCAATGCTATCTACTGCTTTTTCGTGTTAACTAAGCAGATTAGATCACATAGCAGATATAGATTAAATGCTGCTCGACCTGGTATTCCATACACCTGTGCGCTTTTAATTATGTATCTCATTCTCACTTTGAGCTTGTTATTGATAATGCAGAAAAATATCTTGTAGTCAGTGTTAGATGGAGAAATAGGTCTCCAGCTGCTGATTATGGTGTGATCTCTATTAGGTTTTGGAATGAGGATAGTATAGCTTGCTACAAATTCACTTAGTATGTGTCCTGATGAGAGAAAGGAATTGAATAGTATAACTAGAATGGGAAGAATAAAATCCCAGGCTACACAAAATAGTTCTATTCCTAGACCATCAGGTTCTGGGGATTTTTTTGTCTGGCATTCTTTATAGGCTGTGGTAATGTCAGATGCTGTAATGGGTCTGTCAAGCCCATCTTAAATACGAACAGGAAAGCCATTAATGTTCCAAGAGTTATAATTTCCAACAGCACTATTGTCTTCAGATAGATTTTTGTAATGTTTTTGAAAGGAAACAAGGATGTCTTGAGTGGTGGACATGTCTTCTCCATTAATTCAGATTTGAGTGATAGTCCTTATCTTGTGAAATTTAGTGAATTGTCTATTGAAGAAGGCAGTGGAAGGGCTGTCTGCTAGGTGCTGCTGTGTTCTTATCTTAAAATTTTGAATTTTAACCACATATATCCCAATTCCAAGTAACATTATTCCAGTTTGAACAGAGGGTCTGGAATTTGGTTGAAAAGATCAATGGAAAATTTGGAAGCCTCCATGGTCCAAAACAGATCTCTACTTTTTCCATGCAGTGGAACTTAAGTAGGACTGGATATGATCTGACATCTTGATGTCAAGATGTTTGATCTGAATTATTCTATTTATAAGGGAAGAAGAGATATAAATTAGATTAATATGAATACCAATACCTTGTTCATGTATGCGTAAGCCTGGAGATTAGGATTGCAAATCCTCCATATGTCTACTAGTTGAGCATTGTCAAGACAAGTTTTTAACTGTGCATATCCCACTTTTCCACTCCTGGGGATGGCCTCCTATTTTGTCTAATGTGGGGTTTTCAATACAATTCCAGTCTCCTGTTGCTATGATATAGTGGGCACCATATCAATATGGCTCCAATTCCTTGAAGAATTTTCGTCTAACTGTTCCATTGGATGGAGCATAAATATTTATAAACCTTATTACACATCCACAGTATTTCCAGTCTATTGTCAGAATTCTCCCTTCTGCATCCCTTTGGATATTACAGAATGATCTAAGAAGGGGACCAAGAATAAGAACTCCTACTCCAGCCCTGTTAAATCTTCCGAAGCTCAAATAAGAAAGAAGCAGATATCTAGCTGTTAGTTTTTATATTTTTATATCTGCAGAAGTATGTTTCTTGAAGAAACAAAAACCTAATATTATGGTGTAGCATAAGTTTCCATATAGTTTCTTGTTTAATTTGCCTGTATAATCCTCCTATGTTTAATGAGGCAATGCAGAAAGGATGTGCTATGATTAATGAAGAATGAAGTGTCACTGGTAAGTCTTTAACTTCTAGGTTTTGGATGAACCCGATGACGTCTCAATCTGTGAAGGAGCAATTGTGCAGCCTGCTTCTTGTAAACGGTTCTGCAGTTTTTTTACTGTTGCTTTACATTATTTAAATTTCATGCCTATCATGCTTGATTTGGAAGCTAGTTATTTTCTTTTCATGTAGGTGATAATCGTACTGAGAAAACTTTGAATCAGTAAACTTTATTATATTTTCTTTTGCATCTCTTGCTTTTCTTTTATTAGCATGAGAAGGTTCTTCGTAGTCCATAAACTCTTCTGAGCCTGAAGAGTTTTCATTTGATGAACCACAGCCTTGTCCATTTTTACATTTTTTATTATCCCATTTTCTTTTAGATGTTCCTTTTTTATTTTTTGTGTTTATCCTTAATTTTTTTTATTAATTCATCTTTCCTTTATAATGATCTCATCTGCATCTTAAGTTCTTTTAGTTGTCTTACTTGCTTTTCTGTTTCTTCTCCGGTTTCTCCTTGTAGAACGGTTTCATGTTTTTTTGCATTTTGTTTTGTACCTATTCAGTTGCTATAGTAGGCTCATTATCGGTAATTTCAACTGATGTTCCATCAGATAAAATTACTAATAATTGACGAAACCAATTTCCCAGTCAATGACTGGGAAATTGGTTTCTGCTGATCTGGAGTTTGGGGGCTAATTTTAGCTGATTAGGTTGCGTGCTTTTTGTGATTTTACCAAGTATAGTTTGTTTAAAAGCGCTGTCTTTACTAGAATGAATTGGAAGATCTGGGAACTCTTCATCCCACTCTTTCAGCAAAAGTTCTAAAAGGACAGGTATTAATGCAGTGTTCAGAACTTTTGCATTTCTGTCAGGGTTTGAGACACTGATTAGCAATATGTCCCATCTCCATGCAGTTGAAACATTTAGATTTGGGGCAGTTTCCACCCAAGTGATCATATGAACCACAACGCAGGCACTGCATTTGTACTCTGGGATAGTTTACCATAACTCGGGTTGTACCGATGTTGACAAAATTTGATACAGGCATCTTCATATCCACCGTGAAGGTGACTTCACCAGAAAACCAGTTTGGATCTTCACCTGATAAACCCTTTTGTATATTACTAATCTTACCCCATTTTGAAAATGTTTGTATAAGAATTTCATTACTGTTGTCTATATATTCCATCGGAAATCTTTCAATTTTTACTTTTTCAGCTGGCTGCTGACCATTACAAGAATAACTGTGATGCCTTCAAAAGTAAAATCCTGTAATTGTTTCTCTTGTTTCTGCATCTTTGACTACAACTAAATATTTCCCTCCACCATAAGGGATGAAAGAATAAATCTTATTTGCTCCGACTATTTCTTTAATACCTTAGTTTACCTGCCTTGCTTCTTCACATCCGGGAATTTCAATTCCTGGAGTTCGTGCCCTTGGAAGAATTGGTACCATTATCTCAGGTGGGGAAAAAGACTATAACCACCATGTTTGTAACAGAGAGAGAGAGAGAGAGAAAAAAAAAACTTTCAGTCACAAGACTGAGAATTAAATATAATCCCGTGACACAGAAAAAATTCTAATTATTTCCACCAACGCAATATGCTTCATTTGATTTGAGCTACTGTAAAATGGCGGCTATGATATCACCAAAAATAATCCCATAATGCAGATATTAACTGCACTACCAGCAATTGTAATATTTATTTTAATAAAGACTAGTGGGGGATGAAACCACCATTAACACCAGTAAAATAAAATCAAAGTGAAAAACGAACTCAAGAAATCCAAAGTACTTATCTTGCAGAAAGCCAAAATCTTGTCAGTGGTGATATTAAGGTTGATATTGATATACCAGAGGTGATATTAAGGTTGAAGTAATGCAGAAGTCATATTTTCACATAAGAGTTGCCAAAAGGTGTCACACCTTATTATTAAAATACTCTGTATTAGAGATAGTGGTTGGAAGTTTTCCCACTTGGTTATACCATAAATTAAAGATACCAAGAAATTATATACTTGGTTTAATCCTTTATCCAAGTATATAATTTCTTGGTATCTTTAATTTATGGTATAATCAAGTGAAAAAACTTCCAACAACTATCTCTAATTTGAGAAATAATATCTTTAATGGTAGATCAGTTTTTTTTTTTGGATGTGGATGTAGCGCGGTTGTTACAGGAAGTGCTACAAGAGCAAGTTAGGCAAAGAAGAGAAATCTCATAATTGGAAATATTAATGTCAGAAGTAAGAGAGAGTGAAGTGAAATCTTTCTTATGTTGTTGTCGTCGAGTCTGAAGAGCTTCTAGATATGACCATGGGCTTGTAGAACTGTTTTGGCAATCTGTTGAACTTTGATGGAGTAGAGCTTTTCTATGGGGTTATTGTCAATTTTCTGTATGGCAATTGTTGGACAAGAATAGTTAAAAAAAGGGCAGGTGTTAGTTCAACTCCTGGACATTTCTTGCCTATTTCATAGCTTCTAGTACCATCTGGCTGAATTTTCATACCTTTAAAATATTCCGTCTTTATCTAGTGATGATTGTGGTTATTTCTCTATTTTCATTTATTTCGCCTGATTTCATGCTGCCGCTTGTTGGTTGTTTAAACAATCTTATTTTTGCGACAGAGTTGGCATCAGTTAGTGATAGTGGGTGTAATTTTTCAGGTGAGTATCTTGCTGCTTTGGCTAGACTGTCTGTTCTCTCATTGTCTCCAATATTTACATGGGATGGTTGATATCCATTGCAGTGTACAGTTCTTATTTTTCAAATTTATAGTTGTTAGATGTTCATGAATTTCCTGTGTGAGTTTTATTTTTCCCTTTTTTAATGCTTCTGTGTAGATTTTGAGTCATTGTAGATGTAAATATTTTTTATGAGAAATAGTACTGTGGTTTTTGATGGCACTGAAGTTCACTAGATTATTCTCTTCCTAACAGAGAATAGCAAGAAGATCAATCTTTAACACATTGGTTGTGGAAGATCTTGAAGCTGGAATCAATTTTAGTTGTGCAAGATTTGTTAAAGGAAGAATATGGAGTGTGGTATCATCCGAAAAACTATGGATAATATGTGCTCAGTGAGAAAGAAGATCATTGACCTACAGGAGGAAGGATGTGAGCAAAAGTGGTATCCCATCAGAGATAGAGAAATCTGAAGAAAGAAAACCATTTGCATTGACATACTGTCAAAGGAATCACATGAGTTTCTCTGCATCTCCCCATTCCCATGGCACAGATCTGTTGTGTAATGAGAATGGCAGGATCCATGTTTGTGATTGATGATTAATTAAGGTAAGGCTTAGCTTCACTAAGTGAAGAGTTGGCTGTTAATGACCTTCTCCATTGTTTGAGAGGATTGAGGTGATTGACCAATAGTTCGATGGCTGACTTTTATCTCCCTTTTATTAGAAATGGGATGGAAATTGCTTGCTTCCATTATTCAGCCACAACTAGAATAGGTGTTATACCCTGTGTACTATATTCAGACTCCCAGACACATTCTCGCAGAGAAAGTATCAAAGAATTATTTGCTAGCTGATTGTGGTCTTATGTATTACCATCAAGTTTTGTCTCATACTTTCAAGAATCTGGCTAGTGAATTACTTTGTCTGCACCTCCAGAGGAGAGGGAGTGATTGGCTTCTCAACTTAAAATCAGGTTTGTTGGGCATGCCTATGAAGGGTATCGCACTTCATGTGGAAGAGATGGGATGCACAATATAGATTAAACCCTACTGAGATCAGTAGGGTTTATCTATAGCCTTTTATCAGATCTTATTTAAAGTAGTGGTAATTCACCAGACACTGAAAATCATCTGACACTTGGTTGTGCTTTAATGCAGATTCATTTAGGCTTCAACAATATTTTAATTTTAAGAAATGGGTTCTAGTGAAGCTATCTGTTAAAACTTGAATTGAAAACTGTACTGTTTTCTTTTCATCTATTAACAGATGACTTTAAAAAAAAAACATCGTATAGCACGATGCAATTATGCATTATTTTAAATATGTAATTAGAGTAGGACAACATTAGTTTATGAAGAAAATGACTTATCCTATTCCCTCAAACATACAGCTGGTGGAGATAGTATCTCCATAATAAATTTAGTTTAATCCTTTATCCAAGTGTAAGCAAACAAAGTTTGCGCCTGAAGTATCTTCAGGACTAAGGCAACTCGTAAAGGTGGACTAAGCTCTCATCACTTGTCTTAGTATCTCCCATAATGCAAAGCACATCTCCTTGCGGACATGGATAATGCTATGCATTAAGGGTAGGGCTACACCCAGACTGGTTTCGACCTTTATTGAGGTCTCATCAGTGGGAGCAAGATCCAGAGGTGGTGATACTAAGGTGAAACTAATGGAGAAGTTATATTTACCTATACGAGTTGCCAAAAGGTGTCTCACCTTATTATTAAATTACTCGGGCCACTTCTGGATCTGGCTCCCACTGACGAGACCTCAATAAAGGTTGAAACCGGTCTGGGTAATGGCCCTTCCTTAAATGCATAGCATTATACATGTCTGCAAGGAGATGTGTTTTGCATTATGGGAGATACTAAGACAAGTGATGAGAGCTAAGTCCACCTTTTCTACGAGTTGCCTCAGTCCTGAAGACACTTCAGGTGCAAACTTTATTTGCTTACACTTGGATAAAGGATTAAACCAAATTTATTATAGTCTATTCAAATGGAAAAAACTTCCAATAGTATCTCCATACTAGGGAGATGATTATGAGCAAGGTTGTTTCCCCGTTTGCCTTCCTTGTCGTAGTATATTTTATGAATGTAGTCGTGTGTTCATGTGACTGGTTTGCATGTTTTGAGGGATGAAAAAACCGAGTTATCAGGAGAAAAAAACTCTCCACCTCCATATGAGACCAGTTAATTCACCTTTAGTCTAAAGACACTAGGTAAAGGTTCTTCATGTCACTGATGGAATTGAACCCAGTTCTTTCTGATCAAAGGGCTTCGTCTATACTGACTGAGCTATTGAGACTCCTTGTAGGAAGAAAAATGACTAATAATAAAATTCAAGACTACAAGAGAGCATGTAGAATAATTAGTGAAGTCTATAATCCAATAAATCTAAATTACAGCTTACAGTGCATTATTAGCAAGGGAGAGTGACTAGTACTTTCCTATGGCAGTGAAGCCTGAACCATCGTAAAACATGAACAGTAGTTTACATCAGTTCAAATTAAATTTGTGAGAACTTCAGGATATGTTACTGGACTGGATGAATAAACTAAATAGTTACCTATAATATAACATGTCCAACAATATAGACAAAAAATTGTTACTGTTTAAATAGGATGGATGGGATCAGGATATCTCGCAATAGGTTCTTTGATACATCCCTAGAGGAAGGATACTGCCAGGAAGACCAGCAGAGAATAGCTTAAACAACCATAACAGACCATTGGCCTAATACTGGACACAATGATAACACTCCAAGCATTATTATAGAAGTTGCTACTTCATTTTATGAATGGTAATAATCGCATTCAATTTGGCAAATGAGCTGAAGTAAAGTTTAGGCAGATTTAGGGGCAATTTTTTCTATTTTAGGTAATATTCCTATAATATTGGTATTGCAGGGAAGTTTTCAGAGACAAAGTTCAAAACTTTTTTTTTTTGCAAGAGATCCTTGCTATTATTTCTTTTACCATCATCTTTAGTTTCAGGTAACTTACTTGATTATCCAAACAGTGTAATGTCATTTTATTTCTGTCTTTGTAGAAGGGAGTTGCTTACAGTTTAATGTATTAAATACAGTTCTAACTTGCAAAAATTTACTGGTAAATTTTTTTTTTTTGCTTTTCCCCATTATGTAGCTGTTCATATTGTATATTAATAAAGGAAGCAAGAAATTTAACTAATTATAACTGCACAATTTTTTGTTTTTACTTGAAAAATTTTCATAATGTATGTCTTTCATTACAGCACTCCAGAAGATAAGACAGTTCTGGTACCTAATGGTCATGGATCTTTGGAAGTAAAAGAAGAATGTAGTGTTGCAGAAATCAAGCTACCTTCTTATGTTAGCATTAGCTGTGCCATTAATGGATATACAAATTTTAGTCGTTATTGTCGTAGTAGAGAAAATAGCCCAGCTCGTGTTGCCTTTGGCACATTAAGCCCTTATAAAGGACAAGAACAAAGCAATATTTCCTCTTCGGTTGGACCTGGTATATTGAAAAATAAACATTCAGTTCAAGAGGAATCATCCATCATGTTTGGTGATACTAGATATACCAGTTATAATAATTTTTATACTGAATCAAAAGAACTGACCATCAGAAAACAAATCCAAGTTCCTGTGAAAACAACAAAAACTTACTTGGCTTCACAAGAAATAATAATAGGAAATGGAAAAGAATATGCTGTTGAAAGTAAGGTGTCTAGTGACTCATTTAACTACTATGGAACTGAAAACTTAGTTAATGGTGATCTTCATGAAGTTCATCATACATTAGCTCAGGAAGTTGGCGATGCAGGCACTCATAAGTCTCTTGTTCAGCAAAGAATAGAAAGACTTTATGGTGAGGCATCAGGTGAAGGTGCCAAAAAATATTCATACAGAGTTAAACATACACCTACTGAAAATCCATCTGAAAGAAGTAATAGGTTTATGAATGGTACAAAAAGAAGTCCCTCTTGTCCTCCACAAGCAGTCCGTTGCCATTCTCGTAAGCACTTTTATTATTCATGACAAATAAGCACAAAGTAAACAGTGTTTGATTTTTTTTTTTTTTAAATCAACCTTTTTCATTAATTTACTATTAATTCTGTTTGCATTCATATTAGTATTAATTCTTCTAAGCTAGAGCTAAAAACAGTTTTAATAAACATTTGTAATTTTTCATTTCCTATATTGTATATTTCATACTTTATTGAGAAATATTTTCAGTAATTGTGCAGATAGTAAATTTTGTAATTTCTGCATTTCACTTTATTATTAAAGGGTTAATAAATACATATGGCTCCTAGAATATTCCTGTATAGCTTAAACCTTTAATATACCAAGAAATAAAACAATATATTGTGTGTGTGTTTTATATGCGGCGTAGTCTCTCCATGCTATACGTTGCAATGTTCTTTAAGTTGATTAGTTAATTATTCACATGTGTCACTCTCATACCTCCTTGGGTTTTGGATGTGAAGTCTTCTGTTAGAAAAAGTAGGGTTGTAGATGCCCTTTCTACGCAGAGTTATAGGACAATCGCAAACATCCATATGGTGGGATTTGAACCTGCAGCCTCTTGGCTTGAGAGCAAGATACATTAACCACTCAGCCAATCATGCTGGCTTAAGTTGGTTAGATACATTTAAATTCCACAAACATAATTTAAATTTATTAGTTTAAAATGGATAATTTAGTTATAAATGTTGTAATATGCAGTAGTAAGAAATTATGGAGAATACTGTTTATTATTGCTACACTGTTATAAATGAAAATTTATTGCTTAAAGTATACATCAGAACTGTATTATGAAAACTTTCTAGTTCTTAAAGATCATTTATTTATTTAAATTTATCACCTCTCTTCCTAGCTCAGATGAGAATGATATTATACAATGTTTCTTATCGCTTTTCCCAGGATGATAATATCTTGGTTGAGAATTTTGTGCTATCTGTTTAGAGCCTTCTATATACCTAGTGTCATTAAGGCCACATTATGCCTTCTTATGATGCTATGTATCTAAGGCAGATGTGTGTGTGTGTGTGTCTGTGTATTTTTAAATAACATAATTATTTTATTTTAACAATTTCTTTTAGTGTTTGATGTTGGAAATTGATTAATTTCAGCAAATCTAAACTACATGCACATCATAATTAATTTGCATAGTTAATGCATTTTGAAAGCTGTGAAAAATAACTTGTTTTCTACAGAAATGATTTTTCCATCTTCATAAAACTAATGACCTTTTCTCTTTTGTGACTGATATTGAGAGCAAGATACATTAACAATTCAGCCAATCAGGTTGGCTTAGGTTGGTTAGATACATTTAAATTCCACAAACATAATTTACATTTATTAGTTTAAAATGGATAATTTAGTTATAAATGTTGTAATATGCAGTAGTAAGAGATTATGGAGAACACTGTTTATTATTGCTACACTGTTATAAATGAAAATTTATTGCTTAAAGTATACATCAGAACTGTATTATGAAATGTGCAAAAAGATTGCAAAAATGTGCCGAGCAATCATTATGCTTGGAAAGACATTGGGTAATCTCAATTATTTGAAATTTTTTTTTAACATTCATTTTGTTTGCAGTTTTTTTCATCCCTTTTATTTTTTTGAAATGTTGTAACATGAATTTTTTTGTAAATGTCATTTTGTTATTTCTCCATTCAATTTTTTAAAAAATGGCACTAAAGGTAGTTTTGTCTAAGTTGCTGAGATCCACAGTACTAAAGGTATGACAAATGTTATTCCCAGACTCTAACCTTCATTATTATTTCTAAATTCTATTGATGACAGAATTGTAAACTGCAGCAAATACATTATCAATTTCCTGATATGTAGTTTCAAGGAGTGTTCAGGTTATTTTGATAGCACTATATGATTAACTTAACATTATTAATTTTTTAAATTAGTCTATTACTTTTCATCATTGAATTATTGCATATCTAATATTTCCTTCTTCTAAGGCACTTCTGACTGAATCAATCCACCTGGACCTTAGTCCTCTTCTGAGTCTTTTTCCTGCCATCTTGGCATCAAATACCTGTGTTGCTGATCTTTCCACTCCCATTCTATTTAAGTGTTCAATACCATCTTAGATTAGTCTTGCTCACACATTCTTGAATGCAAACAATGTCAAGTTCCTTCCCAATGTTTTCATTTTTAACATGATTCTGCCATTGATGCTATCTGTTCAGACACCTTAATTTTTCTCAGAACCCTCATAACTGTAGTCTCTAGTCTTTGATCAAGGGCTTTATTTGTAAAAGCACTCTCAGATGCATAACATAAAATGGTTTTAACAACATCTTGTATACTGCTAGTTTGGTATTTTGGCTAATTTCTTTCTTATTCAATATAAATTTATTCAGCTGGCTACCCACCATACCAGCTTTGCTTATTCTGTTGTCTATTTCCAGATTTAACCTGCCATCTTCACTAAAAACTGTGCCTAAATTACCAAAATATTTTACTTGTTCTATAGGATCTCCATTCAGAATGCAGCTGAAATTTTCTATGTTCCTGCCTATTTTCATAGTTTTGGTCTTTTTATTGCCAATTTTCATGTCAAATTTGTTACATTTGTTATTCAATTTAGTTTGAAAATCCTGGAGACTTGCACTAAATGTGTTTAGGCATACAACATCACCTGCATAAAGCAAAGAGCTACAATTAACATTATTATGAATTTTGATATCAGATATAGTACTACTTTCCTTCATATGTGATCCATATAGATAATAAATAGCAATGGAGATAATGTGAACCTTTGTCTTACCCCTGATTTTACATCAAGCCATCTGCCTGTATTTCCTTCAATTCTAGCTGCTGAGTTACAAGGGATTGCTCTGTATAATGTTTTATTCACCCCATACAATTGAAGTGATTTGAATAGCTTTTCTCTGAGCATCTTGTCATATGCCTTTTCCAGATCTACTAAACTTAAGTATAAATCCTAGTCAATTCCCACGATTTCTCAACTATTTGTTTTCAAGTGAAAATCTGATCTTGACAATCTCTATTTGGCCTCATCCCTTCTTGTTCTTCTCCAAGTTGATCTTTCAGAATCTTTCTTTCAATTTCTTTTCAATTATACTTGCATAAATATTACCTGAAACACTCAGTAAAGATATTTCTCTGTAATTCTGACATTCAGCTTTATTCTCTTTTTTTTATAGATGGGTACTATGAGAGCTGTACTCCAATCATTGGAAATTCAACCTTCCATCCAGGCCTTCTGAATTATACAGTGTAGCTGTATAATTCCGAAGGCCTGGATTGAAACAAACTAAGCCATTCACTACTTGGTTTGTTTAACAGTTCAAAGTGTAACAAAGTAATTACTCCAGACATCTAGGATATTATCCTTATCTTCAGTTTTCATGTCACCTTCATCATCTTTGAATCCTTTTACAGTACACTTTCCTCCATTTCTAAGATTTTTCAATAGCTATAGAACATTTTGCCATTTTCCTGATATTTATTTTCCATAATCTGACAAAAATAAAGATGCCAAGAAATTATATTCTTGGTTTCATCCTTTATCTAAGTGTAAGTAAACAAAGTTTGTGTGTGAAGTCACTTCATGAGTGGGCTAATTAGATAAAGATAAATCACTTCAAATCAGTTGTCTTAGTATCCTATAATGCAATGCACATATCCTTACTGACATGTATAATGCAATGTATTATGGGAAGAGCTTCTACCCAGACTGGTTTAGACTTTTATTAAGGTCTCATCAGTAGAACCAGACCTAGAACTGATACCAAGGTGGAAGTAATGCAGAAGTCATATTTTCATATACAGTCTAAATTAAAGATACCAAAATTTGCACCTGAACTATTTTCAGGACTGGGGCAACTCATATAAACAAGCTAATGACTTCACATCACTTGCTTTCGTATACACAGAACCGGTCTTAGGGTCTTTGCTGCCCACATGAAATTTCTATCTAAGTGCCCCTGTAACGATCCGGGCATGTGTGGTTCTTTTATGATAATAAAAATTTAAATTATTTGAAATTTCTTAAATAAATTTTGACAGAACAGCCACACGCTGGTTCGCTAAATGTAACGAACCGGGGGTGTTGACTAGGCAGGATAATCGTTAAAAACCCAAATATTTAAAAAATTCTCATAAGTTAAAGCAAATTTTGATAAAGCCACTTCACTTTAATCGTTGAATATAATGATACAGGGATTATAGCCTTCTCACTGACCCGAATCGCTAACAAAATTAAAATGAATTTTAATTAAAGTTAAAATTTATTTGAAAACTCAAGTTTAAAAAATTCTTGCATTTTACAAGCTAATTAAAATTTTTTTAATAATTTTTATAAGTGGAACTATCTTTTAGGAAAATAAAAGAAATTCATGATAGATGAGAAAAAAGAAAATAATTCAGAAATAATTAGAACATTTAATATAAGTATTCAAAAAATAACATCTTTACAGAATAACAGAAAATAAATCAAATTACATAAATATGCTTGGAATTTTTTTATTAAAATTTTAAGGTTTTTGATTTCATATTCACAAAATTAGAAATTATCTTAATGTCTAATTCCACACATATATAATTTTCAATAGCTATTAACACCAAACTCACAAGGCTTTTTTGTGACATACTTGTTAGGGAAAAGTTAGGGAAAGATAGGGAAAGATAAATTATTGGACACAATAAAATTAAGAATATTGAAAGGGTTTTGAATATTTAAATTATCCTTCCGAAAAATATCCCGGAAAGCACATAACTCGTCATATAGTTCTATTGCATTTACGTCTTTATTGTCGCTGTCCTTCAAGAGAATCTCTAAATCGTCACAATTTTTTCGTAAATCTTCTTTATTAATTTGTAGTAATCTATACAAGAAATTGAAATTATCATAATATGTTTTTAGTTGTTCAAAAATTATTAACGAACACATTGCAACGTCTAGAAGTATATAAAACACACTCGCTCTAAATTTATCTTCTGGCGATTGTGGCGTTTCGTCATGATGCTCGTAGTCAAATTGTCATGTCTTCTTTCGTCATCGAACTTCCGTGCCAGTTTTAAATTCTTGTTCTCCATCCACCCATTCACTCAGTTCTTTTGCCATTTTTAGAACTTCTTTAAAATTTGCATCTGATTGATACTCTTGTAAGAATATTTTTTAAGTTTTCGATAGATTCTAAAGCAAGTGTAATGTTCATATTTTTGTCTTGAAGCATTTTACTCACAGGATTTATTCTGTTAAGTAAATCATGCCAAGTTATAAGAGAGCAAATAAATTTGTAGTCCTTTATTGGACAAATACATAATGTTTGTGTTTCATGCTGAGTTTCTTTATTAAAATTTTCATTATTTAAAATTTCAAAAAGTGCATCGTAAATATCTCCTAACTGATATCGTAGAGGAAGGATTGCGTTAATTTTACTTTCCCATTATGTTTCTGATGGCTGTTTCAATGTTAAATTTTTTATGAACTTTAAAAGGGTTGCCCAACATTTGTAAGAGAATGAAAAGAAATTGTATATTTCTTGAATAATTGCAAAGAAATTATATCTGCATTCACTTTAGTTGCATCGTTAATGATTATTAGAGTATGAGCAGCACATGGCACGTAAAAAGCTCGAGGATTTTTGTTCAAAAGCAAATTTTGGAACCCATATTTTTTCCCTTTCTTATTTGCCACATTGTCATACCCTTGACCTTGTATGTTTTCAATGAGAATGTTCCATTTTTCCAGTTGTTCCATTATTGTTGCACATAAACCACGTCCTGTGGAATCTGATATATCTGCAAAACCTAAAAAGTTTTCCTTGATCTTGGCAATTCCATTGTCACAGGAAACAAAGCGAATAATAATAGTCATTTGTTATGTTTTACTTGCATCAAGTGTGCAGTCTAAAATTATGGAATAATATTTAGATTTTCGAATTGATAATAAAATTGTATCCCTGATTGCATTACTTAAAGTTTTCAATATTTCATTTTGACTGTCTTTACTCAAATAGTGTATGCTATTGTTTCCTTGTAGGGCCCTTTCAACATGATTTTCCATAACGGGATCAAACTTCCCAAACAGTTCGACTAATTTTAAAAAATTGTCGTTATTCCTTTCATATAATTTATCAGATGATCCACGAAAAGCTAAATTTTGGCTACCAAGGAATTTTATAATTTCAATCAAGCATTCTAAAACACTCGTCCAATGTTTCTTTTCCATTTTATACATGCTTTGAGTCTGGCAATCAATAGTAGTTTTGTTTTTTAAATTTTTATCAAGTTCCTTCCATTTTAAGAAATTTTTCATGTGAGTTAAACTAGTCTTATGTCTATACAAAGTTGTATTTACATTTTTCCAATCGTTATAACCTTCTACAGACTACTTGTTTCAGTAGGTGTAAAAAGTTCGCAACAAAAACAAAAAACAGAATTTAAAGTTTAGGAATAAATGAGCCATGTTCTTGGCACGAGCTCCCTGTTTTCCATTTTTCTATTATAATACGTGTCGCCAAATTTACGACCATATGCATCTCTGAGATATATTATATTTTTCTTTTGAACAGGCCCCATTTCAATTAAAACAACTCATAATTTTTCATCAATATTTCCCCATTCACCTGGATCTTCTAAATTTACAGAGATTAACAATGTGTTAGTTTCGTGGTCAACTACAACTAAATCTTCTGTTTTTCACTTAAATCGTTCGTCTTCTTATCTTGTTCACTAGTTGCAATAGTACTTTCATGCAAACTGGATGAAGTGCACTGTTCTTCAACTCTGATTTCTGATGTATCGAGTTGGTTACAATCTGCATCAGAATATTTTAACAAATTTATTAAAGAGTCCTAGTTTGTTTCTTAATATCTGATTCATTCGCAGCATGACGCTTATGATTTTGTGCACTGGATAACTTTTTTTTTTTTAATTTTTGATTCCATTTCTATTTTATACCCACAAGAAATTATTACAAAACATGACACAGAGACGAAATAGTAGTCTGCACTGCGCTACTATCAGTAGCCTACTGAGATGCATACCATATGACTGGTTAACTAGCAACAAATGTTTTGTACGAAAATTCTTTTCTGTGCATAAAAACCGTTCACTGTCTCACTTTAAATAGACTGCAGTAGACACAACATTCTGCAGGCAAGCATTTAACCTGCTCTTGCTGCAAAATTGTAAACAGCCCGCTGAGCAAAGAGGCAGCAATATATAATTTTTTAAAATTTTTATTCAGTGTATCCGGCCTTATTTATTTTAATATTGATCATTCTAAGAATTTTTTGTTTTTATGATAAAAAATTTTGTTTCTTAAAAATGAACTTATGAACCAGTCCCCAGTGGTGGTGCCCGCATGCTCTGCATGCTCAGTTCCGCCGGCCCTGAGTATACATATATAGTTGTGAAGTGACGTCATATGCAAACTTTGTTTACTTTCACTTGAATAAAGGATGAAACCAATAATATAATTTTTGGCATCTTTAATTTATAGAATAACCAAGTGAAAAATACTTTCAACATCTATCTCTAATCCAGAATTTAGTAATAAGGTATGAGACCTTCTGGCTACTTGTATATGGAAATATGACCTGTATTACTTCAACCTTAGTATCACTTCTTGGTCTGCCTCTCACTGATACGACCTCAATAAAGGTCAAAACTGATCTGGTTAGTAGCCCTTCCCATAATGCATAGAATTTTGCATGTCAGTAAGGGTATGTGTATAATATTATAGGGTGGTGAGGCAATTGATGTGGAAGTCATTAGCCTTTATATATAAGTAATCCAGTTGTGAAGTTATTTCATGCGCAAACTTTGTTTGCTTACACTTGGATAAAGGATGAAACCAAGAATATAATTTTTTGGCATCTTTAATTTATAGTAAAACCAAGTGACAAAAACTTTCAAAATCTTACCAGTCTTCCCATGACTTTTGTTTAGCAGCTTTTACACATAGCTTAGCTCTTACATTTTTCTCTGTATTCTTTTAGGGCATCTGCTGATTTATTTGCTAGGAACTTTTGGTATGCTTTCTTCTTTTCCAGGACTGATTCTTTAATTTTTTCTTCTGTCCACCAGTTCAAAAAATATCACCACAAAAGAAATGGAACTTGAAAAAGAATTAGAAAAGTTTGCATTGACACAGTTGAAACAAAGATAATGAAAGCAGGTGAGAGATTCTAAATAACTAAAATATGATATATTTACACAGTAAATCAAGGAAAGAGCCTCTATTGGTTTAGACATGCTTTTTGGTTGGAAAAACCTGAATTTGAATCCCATTTACTACACACGGAACCTTTATCTGGTCTTTTCAATGAAAATGGCAAATTTGCTAGTCTCATGCAGAGGTAGAGTTTTCTTTTTTCCAGAAACTCAATTTTTTTTTTGTCCCTCAGAACAGGCAAGCAGCCATGTGAACACAAAGTTCTGCCAACATAAAATACATTTCTGTGAAATGTATTGGCAGAACCAATGGAAAGCCAGCTGCATTAAATTGGCTAAATTCCCTAACCAGGTGACTTAACCTGTTTTGGACATCTGAGAACTAGATGGATGGATGGATGGAAATCAGGGAAAAGGAGTAGCTATTGTAATCAACACTAACCATGAAGATGTTCTTGAATTTTAGGCAGTTTCTAGTAGGTGATCTGGGAAGATATTAAAATAGAGAATTTAATGAGTCGACTTATAGAAATACTTATAGAAAAAAATTAAAAAATATAAACATAAATGGATGGAACACGTTCAAAGAATGAAAACAGAAAGATTACCAAAACAAGCCTTAAAGTACAAGCCATTAGGAAAAAGAAAACCAGGACGTCCTCTTAAACGATTCAATGATGACTTTTAAGGCCTGAACAGGCCATGCTAGGCCTAAATCCTTGATATGCATGATGATGATGAGTCGACTTATTTGTGGCTATAATCCCATTGAAGGTTCTGTGAAGGAAGAAGTGGAGGATTACTTTGAGTCATCAGTGAAGGTATCTCATGTGCAGAGAAAAAGGAAAAATCGATCCTTGTTGGAGAAATAAACAGCAGAGTAGGAAACAAATATCAGATATATTAATTTCTTACTCTTCAAATGTTATTGGAAAAATTTTGGATGAAACTGACTACTAATAAGTCTGCTGTATTACTGTTTGAGATATGGATTTGTCATTATTAACACTATACTTCAACATAAAGAGGAGCACAAATTCATTATTCACATGAAGAGAAATACTAAGAAATCTTGTTGATTATTATTGTTAATAATACGTTCATATTGATTCAGGATAAATGGGTATACAGGGAATTTGGAATAAAAGTGATTACAATAAAATTTAAAAGAATAATATAACAAAGCTAAAAAATAGATAAAAAAGCACAGATAAACTGTAGACTTAAATATACAAATGTAATTCAAGGGAAAAAAAATGAAAATTTGAGACTAAGAGCCAAATCTTAGACACTCCACTGTTTGCAACTGATCTCTTAAAGAATATGGAGAAAAGTGAAGCAACATGTAAAATGTTAAACAGAAGTTATGGGAACACAGTAAGAATATAGAAGATTAACATGGTGGCAGCATAATGTACTGGAGGCTAATGAGAAAGCTTATAAATGGAGGAGAGAGTACAGTAAAAGAAATCAGAGATAATATAAGTGAAATAATTCATTTTAGACAAATTATGAATTCTACAACCATGTTAGAAATAATTTTAATTTCCAAACATTTCTACCTTCATATTAAGGTCATCATCTGGAGTACACACACACAGAGAGAGAGAGAGAGAGAGAGACAAGCTATATTATATTTCATACAGTATGCTAAAAAGACAAGATTTGATCAACGATTATTCTAGTGACCTGACATCTAGTGAAAAACGAGATTAAATCGAATTAAAATAAATGAAATAAAATAACTACATCAAAGCTATATTCTATTTAAGACAGCATCAGGGAAAAATTTTTTCCTATAGATAGTTTTATTACACCAAAAATAATGTCTTAACGTAACATGAGAATTGTTATATTAGATTTAAGATCCTGGATTACCTAGTCCTTGTCTGATTTATAACTAACTCTTAGGGAGAAAGGTTATGTGAGTAGAATATGTGCCTTCCATATTCTTGGGATTTTTATTAGCAATACCTTCCTAAAAAAAAAAAAAAAAAATGGCTACAGCCAAAATACTATTAACAAAATTCTTCATAAGACCTCACTTAAAAATAAACTAGACTACAATAAAACTATAACTGTTCCATACATTAAAGGGATGTCAGATAAAATAAACAGAATACTATAGAAATACAACCAAAGCCGCCTTTAAACCTCATGCAAAATTAAAAAACTTGCTCAACTCATCCAAGGATCCACTTCCTTTGCTGGCCCACCTGGGAGTATACTGTATTCACTGCACCTGTAATTTGCTCTATATAGGAGAAACAGAGTGCACAATTCCTATCAGACAAAAGGAACATAAATGGTGCATTAAATTTAATAACTATGGTGAAGCTGGCTTGTCTGATTATGCCCTGAATACTTTACATAGAATTCACTGCAAAAGCACCTGTTGTTTACGTCATGCCAAAATGTGGTATGAACGTAAATTTAAGGAGGCCTGTGAAATTCTTATCAACCACCCTAATATTAACAATAATGATGGTCTAAAATCCCAAGAATATGGAAGGCACGTATTCTAACAATAATATAACAATTCTCATGTTAAATTAGGACATCATTTCTGCTGTAATAAAACTATATATAAAAAAAAAATTTTCCCTGATGATATCTTAAATAGAATATAACTTCGATGTAGTTATTTTATTTCATTTATTTCAATTCAATTTAATCTAGCTTTTTACTAGATGTCAGGCCAGTAGAATAACTGTTGATCAAATCATTGTCTCTTTAGCATACTGTGCGAAATGTAATATAGCTTGTCTCTGTATATATATCAATCCCTTTAATACACCTAATGTGTTGTTTAAAACAGGAGCATTAATCGAAAAAGTATCATCATCAACATAATCAAATTCCTGCCATGTACCCTCAAGGGGTGTACAGGATATGATAGTACTACATGAAAAAAATTACATCATTACTAATTCCTATCTACAATTTTCCTCCAAATCAGTCTGTTACTTGTCAAGACTCCAACATTATCAGATCTTATATTCCTATCGTCTAAGGCACTTTGTACCGTATCAATCCACGTATATCTTGGTCTTCCTCTGGGTCGTTTTGCTGACAACCTGGCAGAGAACACTTGTTTTGCTAATCTTTCTTCGCCCATTCTGTTTAAGTGACCATACCACCTAAGATTAGCTCTGTTAACGCATTCCTGGATGCTGACAATGTCAAGTTCTTTCCTAATATCTTCATTTTTAATATGATATTGCCATTGATGCCATTTGTTCATGCCTAAAATCTTTCTCAGGACTCGCATATCTGCGGTCTCTAGTCTTCGGTCAAGTGTTTTACTTCTGACCCAGCTCTCAGATCCATAAGTTAAAACTTGTTTGAACACTGTCTTGTATAGAGCTAATTTAGCGTTCCAACTAATTTCTCTCTTATTCCATATGAATTTATTCAGTTGACTTCCCACCATGCCAACTTTGCTGATTCTGTTTATTTCTATATTTAATTTACCATCTTCACTAAAAATCGTGCCCAAGTAGCTGAAATGTTTTGCTTGTTTCACGGGTTCTCCATTCACAACACAGTTGACATTTTCAATGATTTTGCCTATTTTCATTGTCTTGTCTTTTTATTGCTGACCTTCATACCATATCTATTACAACAGTTATTCAATTTAGTCAGGGAATCTTGCAGACTTCTAGCAGATTTATTTAGAAGTATAACATCATCCGTATAAAGAAAAGAGCTGACATTAACATCTCCAATTTTGATATCATGTTTAATACCACTTTCCTTCATAATGTGATCCATATAGATAATGAATAACAGAGGGGGATAATGTACATTCTTGTCTCACACCAGATTTAACATTAAACAATCTTCCTGTACTTTCTGCAATTCTAACTGCTGACTTACAACTCAAATAAAGACTAAGTATTGCTTGATATAATGCCCCATTGACACCATATAACTGCAGCATATTGAATAGCTTCTCTCTTGGCACCTTGTCATATGCCTTTTCCAAAATGACAAAACTTAAATACAGATCTTTGTTATATTCCCGTGATTTCTCCACAGTTTGTCGTAAAGTGAAGATCTGATCCTGACAGCCTCTATTTGACCTGAATCCAGCTTGTTCTTCACCAAGCTTTTCTTCCACAATTCTTCTCAACCGTTTCTCAAGTATACTTGCATAGATCTTGCCAGGAACACTCAGTAGGGAAATACCTCTAATTCTCACATTCAGTTTTCTTTCCCTTTTTATATATGGGTACTATGAGAGCTCTACTCCAATCATCGGGAATTCGTCCCTCTGTCCAGGTATTTCTGAACTATGAAATGCAGCCACTGTAAGACCCTTATACCACCATACTTCAGCATTTCTGGTCGAATATCATCTACTCCTGCTGCCTTTCCACATTTCAAACCTTTGATGGTTTTTTCTACTTCAAGTATGGATATGTATTCCTGACTTGTTGGGTATCCAAGTAGATACCCAACAGGGTGCACCACGAGAAGGTGAGGATTGGACATTAGGTCAGAAGTCCTGGTCAGTTCTCTGCATTCCTTTAAAGGCTATGTGGAGGTCTCCTCTCAGTTATACAGCTTTGACCCTTAAGCACCCCAAAAAAGTATAATTTGTTTTTCAAATTTCTTTTTTGACCCTTAATTTTTTTTATAAAAATTAAGGTATGTTTCAGAGGCTAGTTAAAGGAAATTCATGAAGCTGAAAGGCAAAACATATTCAGAATATAAAATTATTATTCTACCTCTTAACAAAGAATTGAACTAACGTAATTTGGCGGGCATTCTCTTTATTTATTTTTCCATGCAACTGACCATATGGCCCTGTTGCCTCCTAATCTTCTGCAAATTTTACTGCCTCTTTTCATCAGGGTCAGCCTCTAAGCATTGATACTTAAAAACTTTGATTGTACGAAAAATATTTTCGGATTGTTTCTGTGAAATCTCTTTTTGAGCTTGTCAGTGATTAAATTTTCTTCATATTTTTCAGGATCACTCAGTTTCTCAGAATGAGATTTAATTAACTTAGATTCATTTGAAAAGCCTCTAAAATCATTTGCACAATGTGGAAGAATGTGCTTCCAAATGGCTCGCATATTGCTAGAAGTAATTTCATTCGACTTTGCGACTTTATTACCAGCCTGAGATTTCTCTGATTTGTCTTGGAAGGCATTCGCTTTCAAAAAAGGCCTGTTTCATCGACATTAAATATTTGATGGTCACAGTAGCTCCTCCCTCTTCCTCCACTATTTTCTTCAAAATCTCTGGATAATTTGCAGCCACCTCCTTATTTGCACTTTCAGTTTTGCCTGTGATTAAACATTATGTAGGCTATTTCTCTTTTTGAAAAGCTCAAACCACCCAGTAGTACCATGGAATTCTTCTTTTCGATCATTAAAACCTCTTTCTTTCAAGGTTACAAAGAGACTTAATAAAGTCAGTGCTTAGTGGGATCCGTTTTTGGTTATAATCTTTGATGATTGTAGAAAGAACTCTCTAATTCAATCATTGTGATACTTTGATTTCAAGTGCATGCATGATGAACTTGAAGCACCTTACCTTTCTCTTTAAATGAAAGGTAAAGCTGTATTCAGCAGCTTTGCTTAAAATTGCTCTTATAGTTTGATTTATCCATATTTTTGTTCTTGTCTTATCTTTGCTCTGGACTCGTCTTGTTTTCGAATCATTTTCTCACTTCCATTTTTTTGCTCACTAATTCTTTTACTCATGATTAAAGGTTGGGTAAATACTTTATAATAAAAAAAAAAAAGTAAGGAAAACAGTTGCAGAGGAGGCACAAGATATGATCGTCAAAATGCTATGTAATTAGCAGATGACATAAATTTTGGAAGTAAATTTAGAACACAGTGTACATGGAAATAGTGTAGTATGCGATTAAAAATAACTTTATATTATTTCATCCTGGTGATTTTAGTTAACCATAAAAAATGTATTATTATTATTACCCCAAGACCTCATGGAGTCAAAGACTCATCTGGGAGGTCCTTTTATCACACACACAGCTCATCATACCGTTCCTTGAACACATTCAAACTCCTTGCAGACACCACACTCTCAGGCAAGGCATTCCAATCATTCACAACTCTGCACGATAAAAAAAAACCTGCCTCTCACACCCTCTTTATACAGCTTCCAGGGATGACCTCTGGTTCTCCCCGGATCACCCACTATTTTCTGTAGAACTTCTCCAGCATTGATTCCTATAACAACCCCTTGCCAACTTGTAGGTCTCTATCATATCTTCCCTCTTCCTCCTGTCTACCAGACTCTGCAAATTACATCTTTTCAATCTTTCCTCATACTCGACATTCCAGAGGTAAGAAACTACCTTAGTCAATCGCCTTTGGACCCTTTCCAACATTTTTTCATCCTTCTGAAAACCCGGTGACCAAATCTGGGCACAATAGTCCATATGTGGCCTAATCAAAGCCTTATACAATGGAACAAGAATCTCCCTACTTCTACAAGTCATTGTCCTCTGTATCATTCCCAGAAGCCTTTGTGTTGTCTTCACAATTTTGGCTATGTGTCCCCTAAATTTCAGATCCTTATCCACTCTCATCCTCAGATCTCTTATTTCTTCCACCTCCAACAGTATATCCTCACCAAGCATAAATTCTGCATCCCATCTTTGTTTTCTAAATTTTAAAACCTTACATTTTGCAGCATTGAACTCGCATCTCCATTTCCGTGCCCAATCACTCAATTTATTCAGGTCTTCTTGTAAGGCCACAACATCTTCACTACTCTTCATGGTTCGTCCCAACTTTGCATCATCTGCAAACAACTGAATATCTCCATCCAAATCTTCACCTATATCGTTAATATACAAGTTAAACAGTAATGGCCCCAAAACAGACCCCCCCACGAGGCACTCCACTAGTGACTTTCCTTTTCCTGGATATTGCTTCCCCCATACACAACATGTTGATACCTATCAGATAGCCAGTCTCCAATCTAATGCACTAATCTAATATTCAACCCCATCTGCTCTAGTTTGACTATCAATTTATCATGAGGTACTCTATCAAAAGCCTTTGCGAAATCTAAGTATATTACTGTGTATCCTTCTCCTCTGTCCAAGGAAGCGGTCACTTTATTGTAATAAGTAAAAGTAGATTACTAAAACATATAGATAGATAGAAAATTTTTATTAATCTGTAACATTTATTTTTAAGATGTACTAATCGAATTTTAGAGGCACACTAATTGAATTTGGATATAGAAAAAAAAATGATGCACTAATTGGAGGCGCATTAATCGAGGGATTGCCGTATATGTGTATACTCCAGATGACGACTGCCGTGGGCATCGATGTTTGTGATTTGTCCGTGGAAATGCTAGTGGTAGTGGGCGGCAGATGGAGTTGTAGTTGGAAACAAAGAGCTGTAGAGTAGGTGCCCTCCTTCGATGAGATTTTAGACTCCTTGGAGGTATCATGTAATAATAATAATGATGACCTTAATATGAAGATCGAAACATCGGGAAATTAAAATTATTTCAAACACAGTTGTAGAGTCCATAATTTGTCTAAAATGAATGCTAATCACCGTGTAACACTAAAGGATATAGGTGAAGTAAAACTAAAGATAATCTAAATGCCTAAATTATCTTTTAGATTATCTTTAGTTTTAAAAGAGATGAAACCTGTGCAAACCACTTGTTGCGCAGGTTTCACAGGTTTCATTTGATCAGGTTTGCTGCTCAAACCACTTATGGTTTGCTGCTTTTTTTTTGAAATCATTCATTACATAGTGGAAGGTGCTCTCCTCCATCAGATTTTTCCTATTAATGTAGGTGTTCCTCAACAGTCTGTAGTGTTCCTCACCAGTCCTTTGTCCATAGTGTTGAGACATATGATATAGGCACGTAGGGCAGACTACCTTATCCTGTGAACAGTTTGAGGTCCGATGATTAATAAACCCTCAGCACCGCATGGTTAAAAAAAAAAAAAAAAAGATGAATGCAGGTGTTCATGTCCTGTTACTCCTCCCTCCTCTTCATATACATAAATGACCTGTATTCACTAACCTTGGAATCTTGTTCAGTTTTGCTGATACTTTGTCTTCCGTTCAGGAGAACGGAAGACGATGTACATTCATAATTATATGTACCATTCGTTGTTCGTTTAAACTCTTATGTCATATTTTTTGACATCCTTTAGGCGCCTTTTCTTCTGTGGTGCATGTGTATAATGCACACTTGCACACGCCAGCAGTCGGGCCTGCTTGTAGTGCTCAAGCTTTCAATATTGTCTACAATAAATGCTTTAAAATCTGATCTCCATATTATCCTGTAATGAGACAATAACAACCTATTTGCCTTCAATGCTTCCAAAACAGTTTCTTTTTTTCTTGTGAATGACTTTAGCTCTTTTCTTACCTTTCGATGATGCGCAACTTAACAGTCAAGATCAGATCTCTTTTTGGACTGACTCTTACTTGTATTCTTCCTTAGTGTAATTATTTATTATTCTACAGAATTTTCATGGAGTTGGGGACTCATCGTGGGAGACCCAAATTCTTAGACACACAACCTATCATATGTCTCATTAAACTCATTCACTATCAGGGAACTCGTATCTAATTCTGGCAATCCATTTTGTTCATTCACCAATCTCCATGCAAAAATTCTAGACCCCATACTCTTCCACAACTTCCAGGGCTGATCCCCTAGTTCTGACTATATGTCATATATGAAAAAAATTTCCTTTCCATCAATTTTATAAAACCACTTTAATATCTTATAAGTTTCTGTCATGTTACCTCTTTTCTGACTATCAACTAAACTTTGTAACTCGCATATCTTCAACCTGTCACCAGCTTAGTTCTGAATCCTCTAAACCAGTGCTTCCCAAACTTATGGACGTGAAGGCCCCTTTTGAAAAATTAAAATATTCCACGGCCCAATCGGGAAAAATCCCATTACAGACTTATTATTATAATATTTATTGTATTTATATTCAATACAAAACATACACAGTGAATCTTGCAAAAATCAAATGTAAATATTACATTTTTAGCATCTTACATACATGTTTGACATGGCACTTTATCTTATATTTTTATAGAGATATATTGTTAAGTAGATATATCTACTTAGTCTTAAAACATTTTAAATTTGTTTTCATTATTTCACGTCCCCCAGTTTGGGAAGCACTGCTCTAAACCACCTCTTGATCCCAAGATACTCAGTGACCAAATTTGATCACAGTAGTCAAGATGCTGCTGAATCAGAGCCTTCTAAAGAAGGATAATAACTTCCCTATATTTACTTGTTAGCATATTTTTCAATTAATCCAAGTGATCCTTTGAGTTTTACCAAGCTTTGCAATATGCCCTCTGAACTTCAACTCTCTATCCACCATTATCCTCAAGTCCCTAGCCTTGACAGTTTCCTGCAATTTGGTACCATCAGTTGTAATGGACTATAATCTAACTTTTTCAACTTGAAGTGTATAACCTTACATTTTGCAACATTAAATTGACAATCATCATCCTTTCTCAAATTGCCAGTTTATTTAAATCATCCTGCACAATATCTATATCATCTTTATTAGCCATTGCTCTTCCCAGTTTTGCATCATCAGCAAACAATTGAATTCCTCCTTAAATGTTTCTATATCATTGATATACAAATTAAGTAGCAGCTCTAGTACAGAACCCTGAGGTACTCCATTCTCCTACATTCCACTCCACCATATACTACCATATACTCTGGCAGTTTCCCTCCATCCATACTACTTACTAGCTTCATATCCATTCTCATTTGTTGTTGATGTTTTCATGGTTTGGCATTGGTCATGTCCTTATCTACAAGAGTTTGTCAGTAAGATCAGTACCTTTCACCATCATATCCATTTCACTTGTGAGACGAGAATAATCACATTTCCTTTTTGAATTCCTGTTACTTCATCAACCAAATAGTCGTTTTCAGTTTTTAGAAAGAAAACACATAACTGGATTTTAATTCATCCTCTTTCACACCATAATTGTCAAATACTGGCACGATTAATACTCCAGTACATCGAGCACACTATTTCACTGAAATACTGCACTTTCAAGAAATAAATCATATCAAGTTCACTTTCTTACTAAGGGCTTTAATCAGTTGTATGTCAACAAGGTAATTGATAATTATAGTTTTATTGTTATTTTCCTCTCATCATGGTAGTGATATGGAGGTGGTCTGTTGTGTCACCCATTCCCTATGTTAAAGGTGCCTAGAATGTATTTAAATCTGTTGGCCTACGTGTCCTAGCATCCTATCAACAAGATATCTACTTTTCTTGGCTCAGCTGAATTGGTCTACCTTTGGCCCACCCTGGAGTGTATAATTTATTACGTTTGGATTATTGTATTTTGGCCAAACGGGTAGATAAGCAGCCCTCCACAGTAATAAACATTGACTACATTAAGTTCCATGAGCCGGAATAATCAGGACTTGCAAAACATGCTTTCAATACCAGACACCAAATCCTTTAGAAGAAAATTAAAGTTCTCCATGAAAGTAATAAACTCTTAGAACATCTGTACAAAAGAGTTATATTGACAATTATAACTTGAAATAAATCATATCAAGTTCACCTAATGGCTTTAATGAATTTTATGTCAAAAGGTAATTATCAATTGCCTTGTTGACTTACAATTGATGTAAGCTCATGGTTTCATGATCTTGTTTCATTTCAGATCTTGCTACTTTATTTCGATGTAGCAAGATTTCATAAGATAGAAGCGGTGAACTTAAATTATCACCTTTATGGGAAATAGTTCTTATTCACATGAATTTAACTTAATTTTTATTTATAAGAATTATTTTTTAAATCTCTTGTTCAAGTTATTTTATATTAGAACCTTAACATATTTAGATCATGAAACTTTACACCATTTACATGCTTGCACATTTCATTCTTGAACTACCAGTTTCTGCTAATCACTTCTGTAGCATACCCAGCTACCAAAATCTTATTCTGTTTCATTCAAGACATTACTTTTCATCTGCCCAACATAGGAATGGAATACTTTCTTACAATTGGGGTAATGTACCTAAAACCTCTAAAAAAAATTCTTGATGCTGTTCAGAAAAGAGCAGTTAGGTTAATTGACTCCTTGTTCTCTTTTATGGATGGCAGTTTCTACATAGTCTACCTTCTGTGGATATATCTATGAGCAATTCAGCAGAACTAGCATTCATTATTGCCTCTCATTTCTGCCAAACTTCATAGCAACATGAACAACAGCTATAAATTAAAGAAGTGAAGAAATTATATTCTTGGTTTAATCCTTTATCCAAGTGTAGGCAAACAAATTTTGCACCTGAAGTAAGAGGATGGTCTGAAAAGTTCTCTGCCTCGACCATAGATGGCAACACTATCGGCAAGATTTTTTTTCCTAAGTTGGTACATCTGTCATAAGCATCCATGTGAAATTGCAAGTCATTCTATCAAATAGTTTGTTTTATACTGCTGTCTGAAGCAAAAGTGTTATCTGTATCCCTTGAAATGGATAAAATTGAATATCGTGAGGTTATAAAATTGTTTGTAAAAGAAGGTTTAATGCCAAAAGAAATTCATTCAAAGTTCATAAAAGTTTATGGGCGCTCTTCTCCTTTGTTTTCGACAATTAAGAAATGGGCTACCAAATTTAAACGTGGCCGTACCAGCCTTGAAGATGATCCACGTGAAGGATGTCCAAAAAGTGTAACAACAGCAGAAATCATTGATCAAGGGCATGATATGGTATTGGATGACTAGCGAGTCATAGCGTGTGAAATTGCTGAGACTATAGACATTTCAAAAGAACATGTAGGATATATTTTGCATGAAGAATTGCATATGAAAAAGCTTTGCACAAGATAGGTGCCACGCTTGCTCACTGCAGATCAAACACGCACCCACGTGAAAATCTCTGGACAGTGCTTGGAGTGTTTTAACAAGAATAAAACTGAGTTTGTGCTTCAATTTATTACTGTGGATGAGACTTGGATTCACCATTACACACCAGAATCCAAACAGCAATCAAAACAGTGGACAGAAGCCAGTTGTTCAGTGCCAAAGAAGTTGGTTTCATCAGCAGGAAAGGTCATGGCATCGGTGTTTTCAGATGCTAAAGGCATTTTGTTTATTAATTATCTTGAAAAGAGTAAAACAATAACTGGAGAATATTATTCCGATCTTTTAACCAGACTAGACGAAAAAATTCTTGAGAAAAGAGCTGGTTTGCAGAAGAAAAAAATCATCTTTCATCAGGACAGTGCACCTGCCCACAAAGGTGTTTTGGCAATGGGAAAATTAAGGGATATGCACTATGAATTGTTGGAAAACATCCACCCTATTCCCCAGATTTGGCTCCTTCTGACTTCTGTCTCTTTCCAAAACTAAAACTCTTCCTTGCTGATCAGTATTTTTCTTTGAATCAAGAGGTGATTGCAGCTGTAGAGGGGTATTTTGCAGATCTTACTGAGAACCACTACAGGGATGGGATAATGGTGCTGGAGCATCACTGGAATAAATGTATTAGTCTTAATGGAGATTATGTTGAAAAATAAAAATTATTTTGAAATTATAAATTCGTTTTTTTCATTTGTTAAGCCAAGAACTTTTCAGACCACCTTTGTAATTTCAGGACTGGGCAACTAGTATATAAAAGCTAATGACTTCTCATCACTTGTTTGAGTATTCTATTATGGGAAGGGTCACTACCCAGACCGGTTTCAACCTTAATTTTTCAGGCCACCCTTGTAATTTCAGGACTAGGCAACTAGTATATAAAAGCTAATGACTTCTCATCACTTGTTTGAGTATTCTATTATGGGAAGGGTCACTACCCAGACTGGTTTCAACCTTAATTTATAGTATAACCAAGTGGAAAAACTTCCAGCATCTATCTCTAATCCAGAGTATTTTAATAATAAGGTGTGACACCTTTTGGCTACTCGCATATGGAAATATGACTTCTGCATTACTTCATCCTTGGTATTACATCTGGGTCTGTCTACCACTGCTGAGACCTCAGTAAAGGTTTAAACCGGTCTGTGTAGTGATCCCTTCCCATAATGCATACATGTCCATAAGGACATGTTTGCATTATGGGATGCTAAGGTGAGTGTGTGTGTGTGAAGTCATTTGCTTCTATGTATGATTTGCTGGGTAAATTGTATATAGAAGTTAGCTGCAAACTTTGTTTGCTTACACTTGAATAAAGGATTAAACCACAAATATAATTTCTTTTTATCTTTAATTTATAGCATAACCAAGTGGAAAAGCTTCCAACATGAACAACAGCTGCCCATCATCCTTTTACACTTGAACTGCTGACTAACTGAACCTACACCCTGTCATCTTTTATTCCATCTACCTTGGTTCTGGAATAGCCCTTACCACAAAGTATTTCTTCATTATAACAACCTCAACTCTTTAGCAGACATCATCTCTTTTTGAATCCAGCCACATGCTTCATTTATATGTCTTGCAGCTGTTCATATGTGTTATATTTCATATAGTGACACTGATCTACAGGGCTCCAGAAATCCACTCACCCATATGGGGGTATCAAAAACAAGTGGTGAGTGAATTTTCAGCCATTGTTCTGAATGCATTCGAAAAATGAAAGTAAATAAATAATACACTCCCCCCATTTTAAAATAAAACTCCTGGATCTGAAATCCTTCATTCAACTACTACAGATTCCCTTTTAAAAAATCACAAAAACACTCACAATTTTTGCCTACAATTCATAACATAAACTAATCTTCACTTTTTTCCATCCTTTTATCTCCTTTAAGCTTTGGAACTTTATTTTTCTTTCTATATGAAAGACTGCTCATTTTTTCATAGTAATTAAAAGTCCAGTCTGCCGTTTCTTCTTCCCTCAACAGTTGTACTGCTGCCATTGTTGTAACATAATAACTTTTAAACATTTTTCTGTTTATATGAAAGACTTCATAAATATCTGTTTTTGAGTTCCAAAAATCCTCTCACAATAATATTATAGTGTTATTTTCATTCCACACATGGTACACATATATCAAACTTCCTGTTAAAATGAATACATTTTAATTAAATTAGTTATCATTTCCATACATTTTTAATCAAATCAATGCATTCATTTAATTCAGTATTATACCTACATGTGTTGTAGGTATAGAAGTATGCAGGACATATGTAAGAGACAATCTGTTATTTAAAAAAAAAACTACTCTTCTCACCATGTATATAATTTCATTAACAATATAAATGGGTAATTCTAAATACAATTAAAATCGGCATGATCTAATTAAATACTGCAGTACATCCTATCCTATACATCTTATTCTTCTAAAACTTATATTATTATGTGACACTTCTGGAGTCAAAAGACTTATTAAGGGAGGGCACCTTCTCTACAACTCTGTCTCTCCACCACTCAATCCACCAACTACAGTGAACTGCAGCTACCATCATTATTTACACTAACGCCATCTACTGCCCACCACCAGCACTAGTATTTTCAGAGGCAGTCGCAAACATTCCCACGTTAGGATTCGAACCCACAGCCTTTTGGCTTGAGCAGATAACTCACTCAGCCAACCAGCTTGTGCATTATTATCTTAAGCTTATTTTCACAGCTCACAGCATGAATTAGCTTAGTGTAATTAAATGCTTGGAAAATTTTACATTATTAAAATGCTTTTTAATACTTTTATTTAAAGACATGTCAAAGACTGGATTATTTGACTGAGTGCAACCTACTTTTTTTGCTTTCATGAATTTATTATTTGTCTTTTCTGTTAAATTATTGTGTATGGATAGTTTATATAAATTCACCCTGAATTGTGGCATGCATTTTAAACCCATTAAGCATATTTTTGTTAAATCATGTGTAATGTATAGTGAAAATTAAAGAATGTATTATTTTTGTTTTGTCAACCTAACTTTGTTTTTAATCACTCGTAACAATACTTACATAAAGTAGACTGATACCTTGGGCGATTAAAAATTTTTTTTTTGTGGCTATTTGATTTAAGTTGTATTTCTGGAGTCCCATTGATATACAGGGTGTTCGGGATAAATTTGACATATTTATAATTAATTATATTTTTCCGTAAGTTACATGTATTAACACACACTTCTCTTCATTTAAAAGTTTGGACCCTTCTTCATTCATATACAAGATGTCAGAAAGGATGGATAGCTGGAACCCACCTGAATCATGGAAGAGAATAACTTGTATCATGATGATTCGTGCCCGCCATCAAAATAAGGATATTACGACTGCTGCCCAATGCTCCCTGAATACAGTAAAAACAATCAGGCATGAACTAGAGACTTGCAATGGTGACTACGAGGATGTAGCAAGAAGAAAGATCCCTAGCAGACGATCTGATTGCGTTCGTACAGCAGAATTCCTCGCAAATCTGCAGGAACAGGTGTTGAAGAACCCTGGCATTGGAATTCGGGCTTTGTTCGTGGAGTTGCTAACTGTAGTCAAGCCCTGGATAACAAGGGTAGCCAATGGTAGGCCGTATGTATGGCAGCAGGATTCGGCCCCTTGCCACACCTCTGGGAAAAGTCAAAAATGGTTGTCTGAAAATTTCTACGACTTCACCAGTCCAAATGTTTGGCCTCCAAACTCCCCAGACCTTAACCCCATGGATTATTTTGTATGGGGCGCAGTTGAAAAAGACACCAATCGCACTTCCAGTAATACAAAAGCCCAGTTAATGGATAAAATTAAAACAGTTTTTGCAGCCCTTCCCAGGGAGACTGTAGCATCAGCTTGTTCGAGGTTCCGAAGCAGAATTGAAGCTGTGATCGATGCTAATGGTGGTTATTTTGAGTAAATCTTGTTGATAGTATTGTAATTAACTCTGCCTGTAATGTTTTTTTGTCAATTCATTAAATTTAATAGATACAAAGAAGATTTTCTTTTTCCTTACGAAACTGTCAAATTTATCCCGAACACCCTGTATATATAAGTATGAGTCAGAAAGCAAAAACTTGAAATGGGAAAAGCAACTAGAGCAGTGTAATGTTCAGTAGAGGCATAAACGTTTTATGGCAGCTGCTCAGCATAATTCAGAAGGCCAAATTTCAGATGATTGAAGTAGAGCTGTTATAGTACCCATGTATAAAAAGAGAAATAAAACAATATGAGAATTACACAGTAATTTCTCTATGGAATGTTCCCAATAAGATTTATTCAAACATACTTGAAGAGGCTGAGAAAAATTGCAAATAGAAACCTGGAAGAAAAAGTCAGGTTCAGACCAAATAGTTAGTATTTACTTACTCATCCTCTTTGTATCTCATGGCACATGAAGCTGAGATCTAACCATTCTTTTCTCTCATCCGCAAGTAAATTTGTCTTCCCCTTTTCCTTTTTACTTCTGGGATTCATCTCAAAGCTACTCTTGAAATCTCTCTCCCCTCCATTTTCAGTATATGTCCAGTCCATTTTCCTCTGCATTTTTTTTTTTTATATCACTGTTTTTTGCTTAATCACTTTATATAAGCCATTGTTTGTTATACATTGGGGCCAAAATATTTTTATTAAATTATCTTCCTGTTTTTTGGTGCACTCCATGACTCTGATCCATATAATACTACAGCTTTACCTTTGTTGTTAACTCGGTCGGTTTTGACGATGCCCTTTGGTTGGAAAGACCTGAGTTCAAATCCCATCTGGGATGCTAACAACCTTTATCAGGATTTTTCAACTGAAAGTGAGTTAGCTGGTTTCATATGGAGGTGGGAGGGTTTTTCCTCCTATAAACTCAAGGTTTTTCATCTGCAAAGCAGGATAACTGGCCATTAGAACACATGCAATTAACATACATAATACGCTGGCCTCATAACCTGAGTTACTCTGGACATAAATCTAAATAAACCATTGATCTAAAAAAACTATTAAACATTTATTTTGGTTTTATTATAATGTTTGAGTGATTTCCATATATTTAATTTTCTGGAAGCATTATTTGCATTTTTTCAATCTTTTTTTTGTTATATCCCTGTCGGTACTACATTCAGTATATCCAATGTTCAATATATACCTGTCGGTACTACTTTCCACGTTTGCTCTCAACTATGTAAAATTCTTTACTTCTACAGCATGATTGATTTTAATTTCTTTGTGGAATTTGTGTTCAATTTAAGAACTTTCATCAGCTTTAATACATTAATTTTGCTTGTATATCTGTATTTTGATATCAAGACTATGTTGTTTGCATAATCTACATCTTCCAACATAGGAGTCCATTTAACTACCTCTTCTTACAGTAAGTTGTAAGAAGTCTCATAATCCAGTCAGTGAATGTTAAACATAAACCAGGCATTACACAACCCTATCTCACACCATTCCTCATCTCAAATCATTCTGATGTTTGCTCTGCAGTAACAACTTTTACTGTGAAGGAAGCATCATACATTTCTTTTATTATTTTCACATATTTGTCAGGAATTCTATAGCATCTAATAATTATTCGTTTCCAAATCAGTACTTCCAAATGATCTACCAAAATCTATAAAATTTAGATATAATGAATTGAGTTCTATTTTTTGTTCAGTAATGTTCCTTAAGGTAAAAATGTGATGCAGAATACTCCCAGCTATTTTAAAACCAAACTTGTTCATATCTTAATACTTTTTTATTTCATTTTTAATCCTATTTATCAATATTTTACCTGCAAGAAAATTTTTGCAGGTAAAAGTAAACTAATTCTTCAATTTTCAAAGCTAGTAAGATCTCCTTTCTTTGCCATTATAGTTCTCTTTTTTTCCACTGTTTGGGTATCTTTTCAGTCTCTAGCACATTGATAAAGATCAGTTGCAAATTATCAGCAGCAGTTTCTTTAGTTGTCTTTTCCACATTCTTTTCCACTTTTATCTTTTCTGTTGCATTCATTATTTCATTTTTAGATATTGGTTCTAGTGTAATACTTAAATCAATATTTAAATATTCTGTAATGTAGGATTCCATTTTTTAGCTCTCTTATACTTCATCATCAAATTCATGATATGTACCCTCAAGGGGGTGTATAGGATATGATAGTACTACATGAAAAATTTACATCATTACTAACTTCCTATCTGCAATTTTCCTCCAAATCAATCTGTTACCTGTCAAGACTCCAACATTGTCAGATGTTATATGTCTATCTTCTAAGGCACTTTTTACCACATCAATCCACCTATAATCTAGATCTTCCTTTGGGTATTTTTTCCTGCCAACCTTTCATATTTCATGTTGTGTAGGTTGAAACCTACACAATATGAAATATGAAAAATATAAAAAGGTCAAGGGACAGTAGTTTTTAACCATATTTGGTTTTCAAGGGGGGGGGGGGAAACAGGCCATTTATTTAAATTCATTATCCAGCAAAATGTAATTTAAGAAATGTATAATCCTAAAAATTATCACAGTTCACAAAATTTATCATGGTCATTTTTTTTTTAAATGAGAGTGATAAAATTTTAAATGATATTTTTTTAAATGACTGAAGAATCTGCATCAGTTTGTCACTAAACTTTATATTATGTGATGATAACAATAAAATATAAATACTTACCAATTAATTATAAATACTTAGCAGTTAACTTACCAGGCTAATTTGTGTAATTATAGCAGCAGCAGTTTCACCAATGCCCTTTGGTTTGAAAGACCTGGGTTTTGAATCCTGTCTGGGATATGAAGAGCCTCTATCAGAGGTTTTCATTTGAAGGTGAGTTATCTGGTCTCATATAGAGGTGACCAGGTTTTTTCTCTCAAACTTAGGTTTTCCATCCTACAGTAGATGCAGAACACACATTATGCATACATAGACTAAAGTAATAAGGATTAACTATCCTGTTGGATCTGCTCACATTCTATAACAATGTTATCATTGAACTACACAAGGGGAATGGATACACCATGATACTTTTGGATTTTGCTAAGGCTTTTTTTTTGCAAAAGACTACATGGTATGGTGTAGGTTTATATATAAGCATAGAACAGAATTATAGCAAGTATATGGCTAATTTCCACAGATGGAAAAATATGAAAAATATCATTGAAACAGTGAAAATAAGTAGTTAAATATTAAACTGCAAAGAGTACTGGAATATTGATTTCCCTTTTTGATTTATTTAGCTATCCAAATAGGCTAAGACTGTTCGTTCTCTATCCTCCGAATGGCCACTGATTCCAAATATTTTGTTACTTCTGGTCTCCAGGAGCAAGGATTTGAAACATTATGTGATGAAAAAATCCTCTATCACTTAGTATTTTGATAAGTTTAATAAATTTTAACCCATATGGCTAAATGAAGCATAGCTGGTAAATACAACAAATACAATTGTCTGCTAAAACTTTGTTTTGAAAATTGCCTTTCGAAAAAATTTTATTAACATTCATTATCTTGTTTGAAATTATAATAGCATTAAATGTTGTGAATGTGGCAACTGAAATGACTAAAAATAACATTATAAATTCAAATCTTTATAATTATGGAAATAGCAAAGCTTATTTGTGATGGAGTCACCCCACTTAATAAAACAAAGGCAAATTTCATTTATTATAAAATTTGGTGTGATGTGAAAAAAAAAAATTCATTTTGTTTTTCAAAAATTGAATATGTAGTTTCTTCTTGTAGTATTTTATTATTATTATTAAGAGAGACCTCCAGGGAGTCAGGGACGCATTGAGGGAGGCCACACACTACACGCACCAGCTATCACGCTTATTCTTGAATTCATTCATACTGGTTACACTCGCAACATCCAATGGCAATCCATTCCAATCATGCACTACTCGATGAGAGAAAAATCTATCCCTCATCCTCTTCTTAGGAGCATTCATTCTCAGCTTCCAAGGGTGCCCTCTTGTCCTTTCCCCACCCTCCATAAATTTAAATATTCCATCAATTGAAATCCTGTATGACCCTTTCAGAAGTTTGTAAGTCTCAATCATATCACCCACTTTCTCCTTTGCTAGTGTTTGCAGTCTACAAATTCTCAATCTGTCTTCATAATCAGTATTCCATAATCTAGATATCATTTTAACACAGTTCTTTGCACTCTCTTCAATATATCAGAATTGCAATGGAAACCAGGAGACCAGACCTGTGCACAATAGTTCAAGTGAGGTCTTCTCAACGCTTTGCAAAGAGGAAAAAACGACATCCTTATCTTTACAAGTGAACATCCGTTTCATCATTGCAATTATCTTTTGAGGTTGTATTTGCAATCTTTGCCACATGGCCCCTGAACTTCAGCTTCCTATCTATTAACACTCCAAGAGCCCTAGTCATCAGTTTCTTCTAGCCTAATCCCACCAATATAATACAACATAGGATATCTATTCGTGCTGAAGTGCATGACCTTACATATACTGACATTGAACTGACATCCATTTTCTCATGTCCACAATCATAGCTTATTCAAATCATTCTGCAAATACTGCATATCAGCAGCATTCCTGATTATCGTACCTATCTTTGCATTATCAGCAAATAGCTGTATGTCACTTGTGAAATCCTTCCCAATATCAATATATAGATTAAATACAGTGGACCAAGCACTGATCTTTGTGGTACACCACTGATTACTTTAAATCTTGCAGACTCGCCCCCCCCCCCCCTGTATACCACTTTTTGATATCCGTCAGTTGGCCATCCTCTTATCAATGTTAATAATTGTATAACCCAAACCCATTTTCTCCAATTTATGCAAGTCTGTCATGCTGTATTCTGTCAAAAGCCTTAGCAAAATCCAAAAGTATCATGGTGTATCCATTCCCCTTGTGTAGTTCAATGATAACATTGTTATAGAATGTGAGCAATTTGCTAAAACATGCCCTTCCCCTAATGTACCATGTTGCTCATTGCAAAGTAGAGATTCACTTGCAACCCATTTCTGAATGCGAGCCCTAACCAATTTTTCCAAAATCTTCACCACCACCACTCCTGAGATACTAATTGGTTGATAGTTGGATACATTGGTCTTTGCACCACCCTTATGCAATGGAATCATCATACATTCTTTTCATTCCTGCGGAATCTTCCCTGTTCTAAGACTCTCATTAAACAGCCTGGTGAAAAGAATAGCCAGTTCAGCTGAACACTCCTTTAGCACATGTGCTAATATATCCCATCAGTCCCTATTGCTGAATTCTTATTCAGTTTGTGCAACATCTCTAATTATCCTCATACACCTGAATTTCTTCATCCAGTGAAGAGGTAGCAGTGGTCTCAATGTCACGTATACCAGGTTGATAGCTTTTAACAAAATGGGCACTCATTAATTGAACACCCTCTTCTGCATCTGTAACCCTCATGCCATCTGCATTTAGAAAAGTTATTCTTTCATATTCATTCTTCCTTTTATTTGCAGCATATCGATAGAATTCTTGTGGGTTCTCTTTAGCATGCAGAGCCAGTTTCTTTTCATACTCAGACTGCTTTCCCATATACAACGATTGTGAGCATTCTAGCCTGCTGCTTCTAATTTCTATAATGCACATCATCCTTATGCACGTGATATTTCTTCCATATTATCCTTTTCTTATGAATCTCTTGCTTAATAATATTACACATCCATTTGACTCCTACCCTATTTATTCTTTAAACTCTTGGGACACACTCTGATATCGCATCATTTAAGTATTGTTTAAATTCTTCCCATGCACTGTCGATATTCCCATCCATCAACCAATCCCATTCCACTGAACTTAGTATATTTCTCAGTTAGTCATAATTTCCTCCTCCTCCTCTGTAGTTTAGCATGTAACCTTTTCTGAATAGAACATTCATAAACTTAGTTATTTTGCAGTGAGTACTGCATGATCACTGTCACCAACGGGGGGCAGAATAATTACATCTTTAACTAAAACGCCCTCTAACACTATAATCAAATCTAATGCTCTTTGACCTAGAGTTCCTTCTGTCACATGCTGCTTGAAGTTATCCTGCAACAGCTCAATAAATGCATTTTCATTCTTTTCATGAGATTTTACTGCTACCCAATCAATATTTAGATAATTAAAGTCTCCCATTATGATTGCTCTTTTCGTGCTCATTTTATCTGTTTGGTGATGCATTTCTTCATCACTAACATCTGATCCACCAGGTCTGTAGCAACACCCCACTATGTAATTGATCTTGTTAGATTCCACCTCACACCAGATGGCTTCAAACTCACTGCCACATGAAATACTGTTAGTAGTAGTACTAGAATCATAGGTCTCAACTGTAACTGGATTCAGCTCATCCAGTATTATTAGCAGCACACCTCCTCCTCTTCTATCTTCTTTATCCTTCCTAAAAATAGTGTACCCTTTACACTCGATACCAATTAGTATGTCTGATTCTGATAGTCAGGTCTCACTAATACGTACAATCTGAGGTTCCAACATTTTGACTAAGGCAACAAGCTTTATCCCCCTTTATTTCTGATACTCCTAGCATTTGTGTAAGACATAATAATCTATCTGCATGTTCTTTTGTATACTTTTATCCTTGGTCTGCATGACATAGTTGGACAAATTTCAGATCTCTATTCTTCTCTAGTGCCTTATACATGTAGACATATTTGCACATGTTGATGGACCTGAACTGGATGAACACAGTCAAAATTGTTCTCTCCTCATCAACATTTCCATCACAAAGCCCATTCCTGCCATTAACATAGTTATATAACATTGTCACTCTTACACTCACATTCTCACCAGTCCTCCCTTTATAATTTAGTTTCCCTTACTCTGTGTATTACGTCTCATACCAGTTATTAGTTTTTCTAGACTCCTGATACAAACGTATTCAGGCGTAAGCTGTCCCTCTTATACAAATCCAGTCTTTCCTCAAACTCACTCCACACATCCAAAATCTCTATCAATTCCTTCTCCACAGCATGCACATCGAATCGTTTGCCATCATAGAAAGGAATTCTTCTTAATTCCTTTTTATGATTTCGAGGTAAAATACTGACGCTTTTCGCTTTCTCACTCTTCACTCTTGTCTCTTCCAACAACCCTTTCATGTCTTCTCTCATACTGAACTTATTGCTAGTTAAGTCATTGGTACCTACCAATTACGATCTCGTTTACTTTTCTGTTTTTGAATTGCTTCCTTTATATTCTTAATTTTCACTCCAGGAAAACTAAGTTATAACTCTCTCTCATGTTTTATTATAGAGACACCATACCAAATAACTTTCTTTTTTACAAACAACGTCACTTACCTGTTTCTGTGCTTTGTTGTTTCTTATTTTGCTGCTTAATTTTCATTTTCTCTCTATACCCGTTTAAACGCCTCTCAACTTTTTGTAATTCCCATGTCGTTTCTCTGATTTTGTTATTTTGGAGGTCGATTCATTTTCATTGACCTCCTCCAGAACTCCAGTAACCTCGTTAGCAGGGGTAGTCTTCTTGTTCTTGCCTGCGGTGCTCTTTTTAGCATTAATTTTCTCTTGCATTTTTGCCGCCATTTTAAACTTACACTTATTGTTGAAATATCTTAATAAAAATGTTATAAAACACTAAAATCTATACTAATTTACTATAAAACGCTAAGATCATGTTGGTGTATTGTTATATGCATTGGTGGCAAACTCAGTCAGTTACATATAAAATTTGAACATTGTAGCTAATAGGGAAAGGATATGTGAATGAGCAAAAGAAAGATATTACTATGGACATTTTCTGAAACTTATTTTCATGTTACTCCATTGATGATCTTAAAACACTACAAGAACTACATATTATTTTTTTTTTTAAAAAATGCCTTTCCCTCAGTGTCATACTAAATTTTACATTAAATGTAAATTTGCTTTTGGTTGGTAAGTAGGGTAGCTACATTACCGAATAAGCTTAACTATTTCTATCATTACTGTTTACTACAGGAGCCACATGAAAGTAAGTTTCAGAAAATTTCTGTATTCAAGTCTTTTTTATAAGTATATATATATTTCACAGAAATATGAAATGTTCAGTAATATATAATCAGTTATACACACCCATACATGGTATATTTACGTTTTTCTTTTATAAGTTATATTAATTGTGACTCATGTAACTAAAAAAAAACTTTGTATATAGGAAGTCCCCCTGTCTTCAGGCATCTAACAAAAGATTTTAGAGAGCAACTTAAAGGCACATCACCTTCTTCAGAACCCAAAAGTAAAGTATTACATTCATCTACAAAGAATGGTGTCAAATCTCCACATCCTGTTGTTACTAAGGTTACTGTAGAAAATGGACTTCCTAATTTATCATCTTCCAAAATACAGATAAATGGCATTCCTAATTTTTCAGAATTGAATCATTCAGAAATAGAATATGAAATTTCAGTTTCTTCAGATTTAATTTCAGGTAAATATTCTATTAATAAAAGTTGTTTTGGTTTATATCATTGAGAATTGAGTTTTTTGGTTTCATATTTTCTTTATTTTCCAGTATATTGTTATCATCAGACCTCCCTGGAGTTGACTCATTACAGGAGGTCTACACTCGCATTCAGAAAGATCCATTGAACTGTGTCTTAAACCCAATCAACTTCTGCACTTCATACTTTTAGGCAATGTTCTACTCTCTGCACAAAGACCCCCCCCTCCCCCACTCACATTCTCCTTATACAGCTTCCATGGATGGCCTCTTGTTCTACCTTTGCTTTGCTCTATGAAAAATTACCTACATATTGATCTGGTAACAACCCTTCACCAACATAGCCTCTCCTTCTTCATAAAGCTCTGCTGCAACTTACATTCTCTCAATTTGTCCTCATATCCCACATGCCATAGACTTAACGCCAACTTAGTGAACTTTCTCTAGACCAGTGTTTCTCAAACTTCAGATGTACGTGTAACTCTAATTAAATTTTCATTATTTCCAAGTACCTCCATATCAAAATAATAATAATAATAAATAAAAAAGTATTTCATTGTAAATGTCTATTTTATTTCAATTTAGATGTACATGTAAACAAAAAATGATTTATTTTTAATAGAACAAAATTTATAAAGATACTATAAATTTTTTTTTAATTTAAATAATTTATCATCAGTGAGAGGGATACAATATCAATTTTCTTGTTGCTTACAGCTGCTTGTATCTGCTATATTGCTCTCTTTTTGTGCATTTTATAAATCCAGTCTTTAACCAGTGATCCATACTTAAGAATTTGAAAGCTAAAAATATTACTGTATTTACTCAAATATTACTCGCATTTTTTCCCCCAAATTTAAAGCAAAAAAAAATCGTGGTGCAAGATATATATGGGGATTTTCGGAAACTAAAGTTTTCAGGAAAAAACTGAAAATAGGTATGACTTACCAAGAAGCTCCTATTTGCCATCACTACTTCCGGCCTTGAGAGCGGTTTCCTTGTGTGCAATGTGAAAGTCATATACCCAAATAATGTCATCTTCTTTCCCATTATTTCAAGCAAAAATTACCAGTAATTTACAAGACTTGAGATACGTAATGAACGATTCTTCACAAATGACTAATGAGAAGTGAAAGCATATTGCGAAATGGACAGCAATGGTAGGCCAGTAGAGAGACAGCAGCTATGAAGAAGACATGCATATGATTGGTGCAGTATTACAAAAGATTGCGTGACCCAAAGACAAAAGCAAGCCGACAATTGAGTTGGCTCTCATTTCAACAGTTGAGTTGAAATGCTAATTCTGTTCAACTGAATTGCATAATATGTAAAACATGTTCACTATATATTTCTTAGTTTTAACACGTTCACTATATATTTTTAAGTTTAACATGTTCACGATGGGGGGGTGTCAAACAAAACCGTATGTTGCACTGGCAACATGGTTTTGCTCGAGTCTATACAGCAGTTTCGGTGGGACAGGACGGACATGTGATTCATTAGTTAGTGCCGTTTTTATCCCAGTTGTCTCTAATTGCACTATTTGTTGAAAAATATATTACACAGCCTGCAGATGTCTTTACCTTATTCAGGGACATAATAAAACTAATTGTTTTTCGTGCATCTGCAGTATAGTAGCTGTTGCGGAGGACATATTGTTTACCGTAGGGAGCAAATTACTATTGCCCCGACATCCACGTTGGGGCAATAGTAACTCGCAATTTGAGTAGAAGAATTGATATGAAATATAATTTAATATATATATATATGTAGAAAGTTTTTTTACCTTGGGTATAATATACGTTAAAGATACCAAACATATTTTATATGTATATAAATATAAACTTGGTTTTAATCCATTTCCAAAGTAAGCAAACAGACAAGTAAGTCAAGTTTGCACCTACAAGTAGTCTTCAGGTCTGAAAGTGTCTTCAGGACTAAGGTGGTTAAGGTGGTACAACACTAGGGCAACTCATTGCAAAGGTGGAGCAAGAAACCAACACTCCTATCTCAGTATCTCTTATAATGCAAAACACATCTCCTTGTGGATATTTCTATTGTTATGCATTAAGGGAAGGGCCACTACTCAGACTAGTTTCGACCTTTATTGAGGTCTCTTCAGTGGGAGCCTGCCCCAAGTAGAGATACCAGGCAGAAGCATTAGCAGGTAATCTCTACCTATAGGAGTTGCCAAATGGTGTGCCACCCTTTTTTAATAAATTACTCTGGATTTTGAGAAAGATGTTGAAAGTTTATTTTTCACTTGGTTAGAGTATAATAAAATTAGTTTAATCCTTCCAAGTGTGAGCAAATAATAGGTAGAGATGACCTGCTAATGCTTCTGCCTGGTATCTCTACTTGGGCCTGGTTCCCACTGAAGAGACCTCAATAAAGGTCGAAACTAGTCTGAGTAGTGTCCCTTCCCTTAATGCATAACATTAGACATATCCACAAGGAGATGTGTTTTGCATTATAAGAGATACTGAGATAGGAGTGTTGGTATCTTGCTCCACCTTTGCAACGAGTTGCCTGGTGTTGTACCACCTTAACCCAGTCCTGAAGATACTTTCAGGCGCAAACTTCGTTTGCTCACACTTGGATAAAGGATTAAACTAATTTTATTATGTAAGCAAACAAAGTTTGCACCTGAAGTAATTTTAGCACTGGGCAAGCGATGTGAAGTCATTAGCTTCTATATACAAGTTGCCCAGTCCTGAAATGTATGAAATATATTCATCAAGAAAATTAAAGTATATGTAGAAGGAAATTGAAACTAGTGAGTTGATTAAGTGTTTCAAAAGTGAAGATCTGTTAGGTGATCAGAGTGGACAGTACCGATGGTAGGATGGAAAATGTTATTAATGTCAAACGTGTTTTTGGGTGCAAAAATTCATGATATTAGCCACACCATCTGGATGCAAAAAAGGTAAATGGAAGGAAATTATTGTCTTGGTTGGTGCAAATGATTTGAGAGATGAAACGTATTGTATGAGGGAGGATGTAAAAGAGTTGGTGGAAGAGGCAAAACTGAAGAACGAGAAGGTGATTGTAAGTCTCCTACCATGCTTGGCATACTGAGGAGGAGGGTGTTGATAGCAATTAGTCTATATGTAGATTATGCAGAAGGAATGAGTAGGATCTGTGGTCTATGTTTGATGGAAACAAGGATTTATACAATGTTGATGGACCACATCTAAATCATTTTGGTGTTAGGTGTATATATATATATATATAGAGAGAGAGAGAGAGAGCTTTGTTCACCGAGCATGCTGTAGCGCAATTTCAGAGAAACTTAAGTAAATAGGATGGAAGTAGGTGAGTTTATGTGAAGGTACCCATCAAGCGAGTGAATGTGAGAATGATGAAGTAAGGAATCTAGTCTCTCAAGCAAAAATATTGAATAGGGTATTCAGAAAGCAAAGGTGGGTGGGTGGAGGCCCAAAGGGTTGCTGCAGTTTGTATATAATAATGCCTGAAGTATCAGGAACAAACGAGGCGTTTTTGGCATTGGTTAGCACAAGCTTGCCAAAAGTTGTAGGCATTAGTGAGACTTGGCTAATAGCAGATGATGATGTTTCCAGGATTGAATGGGACTGGTTTAGTATTTTCAGGAAAGATAGAGAAGACGGGATGGCGGGAGGGATACTGCTGATGAATTACAACCAAAAAGAATAGGTGATAGACAAGAGGATGGCTGTTCATTTGAAGCAGTCTGGTGTGAGATTAAGGCCAGTAAATATACAGTAGGTTGTTGCTTTTGGTCAGGAGGTTCCAAAGATGATATGGAAGACATACATTGCCAAATTAGTACAAATTTTTGGGGACTTCAACTATGAAGATATACACTGGAAGGAAGAAAGATCACATGGCAGGAAGGAAATGGAATTTATACACCTACTGAGACATAACTACTTGTGGCAGCATGTGATGGAGGGGACCAGGTGAGTGAGAATATTGTACCTGGTCATAGGATCAGAAGAGCCATAACCAATGTTGGCTACATTGCCCCACATTGGCAAAAGTGACCATACAGTCTTGATTTGGGGGATTGTAAAACGTTGAATATTCTGTCAAGAAGGGGTATATGTGGAACTACAAGGCAGGTAATTATGACAAGCTTAAGAGGAAGCATTACCATAGCACTGCAGGGTAATGATGTTAGTAGTGCATGGAATATAGTTAAGGGTCATCTAGAGGAAGCAATATTAAATTTTATACCTAAGGTAAGGAGGGTTGAGTAATATTATTTAACATGAACTGCAAAAGAAGAAAATGTTGTGGAGGGTATATCAAAAGAAAGGTGACTAGCAAACTCATGAACAGTACAAGGCTCAGACAAGAAAGTTGATCAGCATGGCATGGAAGGCAAAATCAGATTATGAGAAAAATCTAGCCAAGCCAGCCAAAGGAAATCCCAAAGAGTCTTCTTTTTTGTTATGTAGTGGCAAGTAAGAGGAAAAAATGGCAGTGGAAGGTTAACCTTAATGAGTGATGATGGTCAATAGGAGACAGAAGCGGAAAAAATAGTTGAGTTACTGAGTGAATATGTTGCAAGGGTATGTCATCCTAGTGAGGCTACTGCTTTAACATATTTCACAGACACTGATGTGAGAACAGAGGTAGATGAATTGGAGGTTCTTAGATATTGCAGAATCTTAATGTAAATACAGACTCTGACTAGGCTCTTTAATTTAAATCTCACTTTCTGCTAGAATTCCAAGGGAGTGGAAAGAGGGCAGAATAATTCCCTTGAATATGGGAGGTTCTAAGACTGCAGTAGCAAATTATAGACCAATCAGTATCTGAGCCAAGGTGATAAAAGTACTAGAAAAATTGATAAAAAAAAAAAAAAAAAAAAAGAGAATTCAAGAATGGATAATGGATAGATAAAAATAAGATTCTGTATCAACATGTCTTTGTGAAGGGATGACCATGCCTTATGTAATCTATTAACTTTTCATAATAGAGTAACAGCTGAGTTGGATAAAGGAAATGGCTAGATGCTGATTCTGTTGGATTTTGCAAAGGCATTTGACAGAATACCACATCGTACTCTGTTACGCAAATTAGAACAAACAGGGATGAACATGACACCGGTTAAATGGATAAGAGGTGGCTGCTGGACAGATATCAAAAAGTGGTATTTGGAGGGGCAGAATTGAGGTGAAAACAGGTGACTAGTGATGTATCCCAAGGCTCAGTACTGGGACCATTGCTGTTTATTTTGTACATAAACAGCAATGTTTATGTACAAAGATAATAGTTAATCAAGACAATGTGGAAGGCTTGCAAGACAATTTAAATAGGCTGTCGGTACTGGCAAAAGTTAATGGGTGTCAGTTTAATGTCGAGAAATGTAAAGTTATGCATTTTGTGATAAATAGATTACAAGCCATGTATCACATTGATGGCACTGTGCTCCAGGAAATAGATGAGGCTAAGAGATTTAGGGGTGGTGGTTAGAGTTAAAGTTTAGAGGGCATGTTGTATGGTAGCCCATAAGATTACTTGGCTATTGAAGAACACATTAACATGTAGAGATAAGGAAATTGTTATTCCTCTTTATAAGGCCTTGATATGCCCACATCTGGATTACTGTGCTGACGTCTGGTCTCCTCTTCCCCAAGAAACGGTGCAGAGGCAAGTGTCCAAGATGGTGAGCAGCTTGTGGAATGTTCCATATGAGGATAGATTGAGGGTGTTTGGGTTGCAACAGTTGATGAGAGAAAAAGAGGGGATATGATAGAAACATTAAGTTGCTTAAAGGGTTTTATAGGATTGATGCATGAGAAATGTTTCAGCACTTGGCTAGAGGGACCAGAACAAGGGATCATCCCTGGAAGTAAAATAAAGGTGTAGTTAGTATGGGTGTGAAGACTAGATTTTTTGCATGGAGAGTTGTGAATGAGCCAGTTGTGTGCTTTGTCTGTTAATGAGTTCAAGGAAAAGTATGATAGTTGGATCTCCTGCAGTGTGTCTTCAGACTCTATGGAGGTGCTTATATGATACTACTACTACTAATAATATATCCCTTGTTTATTGTTAACACTAAACATGTAACACTGAAGATAATGATGCTGATATATAATTATCAATATAAGTTTTATTAATAAAAACTTTTTACATAATTAAAGTTGCATAGTGATTCCATACGTTTTTTTTTTTAATATGTTTCTGTTGCTCTGTTCATTATGCAGCTTGCATAGTATTTTTTCAGATATCTGTCATTTTTTTTTGTATACTAAAGAAACTTTATGGATTCTAGCGAAGTTGTGTGTCAGTTCCAGGACAAGTTTGCGAACTGAAGAGAAGTTCTGCTGATAAAGATGGAAACAAGATTTATTATCTATATAGAAGCCACATTATAAATACATTGTCAGTCAGTACCCTATCCTATACATTGATTTTTGCATATTCCAATACATTTCTGGGGGGGGGGAGATGAGCATCACTTTTTTTTCTGTGACTCTTGTATAAATGTCCTCTAAGAGTAGATGATGCCTGATGACCCAGATCATTTTCTCAAGATTTGTTTTGTGGCATTTCAGGTACTTTTATTACTGTATCTTGAAAGATGGGTATGTTTTTCATCCTTAAAGGATTGGATATCATTGCATTCCAAACTTGTTTTATGAAAGGTCTTTTTTTTTTTTTTTTTTTTGGATTTAAGTTTTTTTGTATATATAATTTTTATTATTTATTTAGGTAATGCAGCTGAACTGTTGAAACCAACAAAGCCAGTCCCACCACCAAAACCAGCTTTGTTATATCAGTCTACTCCACTATCTTCACCAAAAACTGATATTCTCCAGCTGAAAAGTGATAAAGAAGGCTATAAATTTTTATCAATGGTAGAAGCTGAAAGAGAAGAAATAAAATTTGGAATAGAAGAAATGGAAGAAGAACTTAAAAAAAGTGATATTCCTGAAGATGCTTCTGGTCGTATTCGTGCTGCAATTGGCAAAGCTAATTTACTTTTAACTCAAAAGTTTGAGCAGTTTAGGGATCTCTGCAATAAAAATATTGTAAGCAGTGCTTTATGTATTTTTTGAAATTCTTTAATGAATTTTCATGCAGTTTAAGCAAAATCTTGAACTAAATTTTGTCAGAATTGTAGGGATAATAATCATTATTATATTCTTTCTTTTCTCCTTTACCGAAGCATGAGCATGTGAAGTAACTTCATGATACTGACTGCTTGTATATGAAGGCTGCTTCACATGAAATTTACACTATCATCATCATCAAATTCGTGCCATGTGCCTCAAGGGGTGTACAGGATATGATAGTACTACATGAAAAAAAAATTACATCATTACTAACTTCCTATCTACAATTTTCCTCCAAATCAGTCTGTTACTTGTCAAGACTCACATCACTAGATCTTATATTTCTATCGTCTAAGGCATTTTGTACCGTATCAATCCACCTATATCTTGGTCTTCCTTTGGGTTGTTTTGCTGCCAACCTTGCAGACAACACTTGTTTTGCTAATCTTTCTTTGCCCATTCTGTTTAAGTGACATTTTATCACCTGAGATTAGCTCTGCTAAAGCATTCCTGGATGTTGACTATGTCAAGTTCTTTCCTAATATCTTTGTTTTTAATATAATATTGCCATTGATGCCATCTGTTCATGCCTATAATCTTTATCAGGACTCTCATATCTGCGGTCTCTAGTCTTTGTTCAAGTGTTTTACTTCTGACCCAGCTCTCAGATCCATAAGTTAAAACTGGTTTGAACATCATCTTGTATACAGCTAATTTAGTGTTCCGACTAATTTCTCTCTTATTCCATATGAATTTATTCAATTGACTTCCCACCATATCAGCTTTACTGATTCTGTTATCTATTTCTATATTTAATTTACCATCTTCAGTAAAAATTGTGCCTAAGTAGCTGAAATGTTTTACTTGTTCCACAGGTTCTCCATTCACAACACAGTTGACGTATTCAATGATTCTGCCTATTTTCATTGTCTTTGTCTTTGTCTTTTTATTGCTGACCTTCATACCATATCTATTACAACAGTTATTCAATTTAGTCAGAGAATCTTGCAGACTTGTAGCAGATTTATTTAGAAGTATAACATCATCCGCATAAAGCAAAGGGCTGTCATTAACATCTCCAATTTTGATATCATGTTTAATACCACTTTCCTTCATAATGTGATCCATATAGATAATGAATAACAGAGGGGATAATGTACATCCCTGTCTCACACCAGATTTAACATTAAACCATCTTCCTTTACTTCCTTCAATTCTAACTGCTAACTTAAAACTCAAATAAAGACTAAGTATTGCTTGATATAATGCCCCATTGACACCATATAACTGTAGCGTATTGAATAGCTTCTCTCTTGGCACCTTGTCAGATGCCTTTTCCAAATCGACAAAACTTAAATACAGATCTTTATTATATTCCCACGCTTTCTCAACTATTTGTCGTAAAGTGAAGATCTAATCCTGACAGCCTCTGTTTGTCCTCATTTGTCAGAAAACATCACTATCAACAATAACATAGTCGATGAGACTTTTCTTATTCCTTGCCTCTTCTCTCCATGTGAATTTGTGCACATTTTTATGTTGGAACATGGTGTTAGTAATAACCACTCCATGTCCTGAGCAGAAATCCAACAAATATTTGTCATTATTATTAGCTTTGCTCTTTTCTCCAAATTTTCCCAAAATATTTTTGTATGTCTCACAATCATTTCCTACTCTGCTGTTTAGATCTCCAACAAGGATCAACTTTTCCTTTTTCATTGTGTCAGTTGCTTTTTCTAAAGCCTCAAAAAATTCCTCCACTTCTACCTTAGTAGAACCTTTTGTGGGACCATAGACACAAATAAGTCTCATTGTCCAGTTCCCCATTCTCATATTTGCCCACACTACTCTACTTGAGACTGACTGCCATTCAAGAAGATTAGCCTCGTATTTAGTGTTGAATACTATGGCTACTCCTTTTCCTTGATTGTCATTGCCTGAATATAACATTTTGTATTTATTGCTCAGAAAGATCTCACCAGTTTTTGTCTTTTTTGTTTCAGTCACCCCTATTATGTCAATCTGGTACTTATCTAATTCCTCAGCTAGCTCCATTTCTTTGCCATTCAGGCTTCTTATGTTGATAGTACCGATCTTTAACTCAGGTAATGTTGAGTTGGGGTGTGTTTTCAGATTTGTTCCAGTAGCTGACTTTTCACTGTTTGCCCTGGTTCCCTCGTGCTCCCATAATACACACTACAGCTCCTTTTGAAACTGTGCATTTTCATGCATTATGGAAAAGGATTACCATCCAGGGGTTGGACTTTTGATATTTTTAGGTGAAAAAGTAATGTTCATCTTAGGCCTAGAGTTGTATATAGGTTGTAAGAGAGCCTGATAGTACTAAGAGAAAGGTAAGACATATGGGTAGTAGGAGAGATAAAGAATAGGCCTCAGCTCCTTTATATCGTCACGTGACCAAAGGCTATCCTTTTTCTCTTTTCAAAAGTCTCATGCAGCTGAACAACCAAAGTATCAATTGGAACCAAACAAAGTAATTTATTTACTTTTAACTCAAAAGTAAATAAATTTAATATCAAATTCTTCACTTATGCAGATATCCTTGTACATATTTAAGTCTGAGTGGACAAGCACACAATCATCTTTTCAGCATAATCACCTCCATGTTTATGCACATTCATATCCACTCAGACTTAAATATGTACACAGATATCTGCATAAGTGAAGAATTTGATATGAATAGAGATCTACAAGTTGTTGATGGTGAGTATAAAAGGGTACTATTTGTTGCCTTGGTGAAAACATGGTTTCAGATTATAGGCATTAGTGAGACATGGTTCTCAGAATATACTAACTGGAATTGAGTGTAAAGGGTACATTATCTTTAGGAAGGACACATAAGATAGAAGCACTGCAAATGCTATTAGACGATTTTAGTCTAGTTAAGGTGAAAAGCTATGATTGCAGTATTAGTAACTAGTTTCTATGAAGCTGTTTGAGGTCTAAGTTGGAGTCTAACACGAATAAATATATGGTGAGATGAGATGTTGCTACAGACCTAGTGGATCAGCTATTTTGAGCTATATTATGGCATTATAGAGACTGTTATTTTGTTGAAGTTTTAACATTTTGGCTAGGGAAAATGGAATTTTAATAATATATACAAACTAGACCAGTAGCTATTGTGTGAAATCTAGAATCCTGTTAAATCCTGTACATGACTGGAAAACATCTGAATGTTGTTATCCACCATTTCTAGTTTGAAAGGCACCAGTTTAATGATTTCAACATTCCAGGGTAGTGGGAGCCTTATAGTGCTCTTCTTGATAGGCTATGCTATGTTGCCAAAAGTCTCTGGACAGCAATTGTTTGCATTTCCTATCACTACAACATTGCTGTCAGCATGAGATTGGGCCTCCTTTCACTGATATTACAGTCATCACCCTTCAGGCTAGGCTCTCCACTAAGTTCTGGTAAGCTGGCTGAAATTCATTACCATTCCTCCTGTAGTATGGTTAACTACAGGAGGAATGGCTGACATGTGTTAGTTGGACAAGTAAGTCTGGCATGCAACCTTTGCTCCAGCTTATCTCAAAGATGGTAAATAGGGTTGAGGTCAGGGCTTTGGGCTGGCCAGTTTAGTTCTTCCACCTCCATGTCTTCAAACTGCAGAACTAGGGTCCATGTGTTGTGAACAGGTGCATTATCATGTGATACAGGAAATGGCCTATTCCAAACTGTTGCCGCAGTATGGGAAGAACAGAACTGTCCAAAATGTCATGTTAGGCATCAGCATTTAAAGATCTCAACACATAAACCAATGGGCCCAATCGAAATTAGGAAAAACAGTCCTAGATCATTATGCTCTTATCCTCGAATTTCAGTTTATACAAAACATTCCTATAAGTATTGTTCACCAGGCATCCTCCAGGTCCAGATATGTCCATTGGATTGCCAGATCATGTGTCATGATTCATTGCTCCACAGGACCCTCTTTCATTGATCCAGTCCAATGATGGTGTTTGCACCATTCAAGACGATGCTGGGCATTTGCTGGTCCTAGTTTGTTGGTTGGGGGGGGGGATGCATCACATTTCTACTTCACAATAACCTCACTCACAGACATGGGCACATGCAATGTGGCAGAAATCTCCTGGACTGAATGACCGAACTTGTGGGCTCTGACTATCACACTACATTCGAACGAACTTAACTCTTTTTGTGTAATAATTCTGATGGGAAAGAATGTCTGTACAGCTAATGCCCACATGCCTATTGTTTTGCATTTCTTGACTCACTGCAGCATCTAGCTATGCTTTGTCTTGTTAGTTTTTATCTTGCACTGAATTACTTTAAATGCACTCCCTCTTTTTTCCTCTTGCTGGTTGCAGTTCTTTCATCCAGAGGTATGCATTTCTCTATCTTGTTTCTGTCTTCTCCAAAATTATCTCTTAATTCTGTCCCTGAAACTGCATTCTCCTCTCAGTGAAGTTTCACTAATACCTATAATTTTGACTAAGTTCAGGTATTGAAATATCCCTTTGGCCCACAATATCCTTTTGCATCTTTTAATAACAGTCCCGTTCAGATTTGAAATATGAGCAACTATATTCAGTCTAGCCTAGTCAGTAAATTATTTATAGCTTTCAGTACATACAAACCACACACATAACATGCATATAGCTGCACTCAATGTTTGAAATGTCTCCCTTTTGCCTTCACACATGCCCGAAGTTCATTAGGCCACACATTGATGGCAGCATGCACAACATTCAACGGAAACGCTGTCACTGCTTTCTCCAAATCCACTTTCAGGCGATGATGCTAGGGTGTCATTTCTTGCTGGCTTCGACCACAATTTCCAGATGGCCAATCAGATGATGATATGTGGTCAGGCACATTTGCCACCAACCACTGTTGTGTGGCCCTCGCCTTGTGTGTAGGAACTGAATCCTGTTGGAAGGTCCACTGCCTACTGCAAAACAAGATGCTGTTCAGGGGCTGTGCCACAGGTTCCAGCACAGTGTCTTGATACACTTTAGCAGAGGTTTTGACTCCTTTTGCAGAAATGCAACCTGGATACCCCCAGATATGTCTCTCCCCCCACTCTACCCAACAAACCATCACTGATGCAAGGTGATGACATCTGAATCCTGGGGGATGCCGTGTGACCATCCAAGGCATATAACCAATTATTTTGGCAGTTAAATGACTGTTCAGCATGAACAATTTCTCATCAATGAAGAGATTATCTCTGTGTCTGTTGTTCCATACACCAGAGAAGTGCCTTTGATTTTATCACTCTGTGCTACAAAAGTTGTGGTGTTAGGAAGTGTAGCAGAGAGTGATAAAATTAATGGCACTTCTCTGGTGTACGGAACAATAGATAACGATTTTGTTCTTTGCAAAACATTCGTGTTTTTCGACATCACTTTCTGTGTGCTGACAGGATTCCAGCAGAGGTGTGCCTTCACAGTCCTCACAAGCTATTGCATCCTAATGCAGTGTGATCGACCTTCTCTTTGGCAGTCAGATACATCTTCTGTATCGTTATAACAGTTAATAGTCCAATACACATCTTACTGATCCCGAGTATTTTTAGCATGTTGAAAATAACAGTGGCTGCATTCCATCCTTGTGAAGTGCTATTACAGCAACACGGTTCCCATAACCTCCCCATTGCATGTTAACCCGTACAGCCAGACATCTCTCTCTATATATACTGTTAAACACATGAATGTTGACTGTACACAGTGCCACTAATAGAACTGGGCTCGTGCAATTCTGCAGGAAGCGTGGATTGGGTGTCAAGTTGTAACAGTATTTATGGCTAGACTGTGTATTTAGCAATTTTTGATCTTTTCCCATTCTAGCACTCATCTTAAAGGTCTTGTCCCCCACATCCTCATTCGTTTCCCCCACCTAATAGTTTTTAGTTTTCTGATTTTGCACTTCCATTCTTTCATTAAAGAAAACTTTGTCTAGACATCTAATTGCAAGCTCATTCCAGTTCATTATCATCAATCATATATGAATTAATTCAGACATCACATATAAAGACTGCATACCATTTTTCGTACACAACTAACATTCATTCATTGGCAGTCATAGCGCGTCTCAACTTAAGGCCTATCATATTTTGGTAAATTTACCAACATTACTCTTTTATCTCTTTCAGCACCTGTTTCATACTTGTCCAAAATATTAACTCTTTCACTTTCTATCTTTGCATTTGAAGAGTTTCACTAACATCTTTAATTTTTTGCAGTAGGGAAAACAATTTTGTCATGCATTCATCAAGCACATAATGCACCAGACATTTCTCCAGTACTGTTTTTCTTATTATACCCACTTTATTACTCTAATCTTCCACTATTTCTTTCATGTTTACTTCTGACTCATACTCTAGACATTTATATTTTGTTCACCTACACTTGTTCCTCATGCACTCCTCCCTTCATTCTCTTTTGTATGCTTTGTTGCAAGCATTGCCATAGTCTTATTTTTGACAAACGCTGCTGGCACTCCCTTTTTACACTTGTGACACTTTAACCATTCTTGCTTACTAACCATAACTCATTTCACTTTTGATAATGAATACTGCATCTCACAAAATCTCATAATAAATATCTTGAATAATGATAGGGCTACTGCTGAACTAACTGAAGACTAATACCTTTGGTACTATCAGTTGTACTATAGTAATAATATTAATCTATTAATAAAGCTTGAAATAACACACTAATTTTTACAGACATAAGTGAAAACATTGCTATTGTTTCTTTTCTGTATGATATTAAGGGAATGGTTATGGTGTTTTTGAGCTAATACTTGAGTGGTTTCTGTATAGTAGATGCAGTACTATACTTTAAATAACAAAGTTTTATGAATGATATCCACTAAAAAGTATCTTTTATTTAGCATGCAACTGGGTGCAGTTAAGTAAAGCATGGTTGAAAATGGATTTAAAATTTTAAGAATCTATAAACTGTAATTTTTTAAAAGATTTATCTTGCGTTTTTGTCAGACTTGAGATTACATTTTTGCAAGCTTGCTTTGTGCTTGTTTGGTTTCATTATTATTATTTTTTTAATACTTCTAACGTGATGCAATTTAATATCTCAGACAATGATCCTTTTCTTTTCAGTATATGTAAAATGATAATAAAAAAAGTGGTTGAAAAATATATTTCTAGCATTTTTTAAAAATTTTATAGCATTGATTTAGTTTATTCCTTGTTTGTTTGGTAATGAGAAAAAAAAAATTTATAGAATGAAGATCCTACAGAGCCATTTTATACAACAGCATCAGATTTAGCAGGATTTTGGGATATGGTGTTACTTCAAGTTGCCGATGTGAAAAATACATTTAATAGTCTAAAATTGCTGAAAGACAACCACTGGCAGGAAATATCTTCACCAAAGGTTTTACTTTATATATATAAATATATTGAAATAAAATTATTTAAAAATGATATTTTTTCATATACAGTAGGGATCTTAACATTGGCGATAGAGAGAGAGAATAAATATGCATTTAAGAAGCTTACACTTTAAGGAATTCTATAATTAATAATGGAAAAATATTTGGGAAAAAAAGTGTGTGAAGGAATAACAATCTCCCTTGCTGTTAATGCAAGGAGAAAATCAGTTAAATAAACTTTTATTGTTCTTGAGCCCTCTTCATTTTACTTTGTTTCAGTGTCCTGCATAAGTTAAAACCACCACTATGTATATGATTTAATGATATCTGAATACTGATGTTTGATTTTCTTCAAGTAGAAAATTCATATATCCATTCTAATTTTTAACTAACTCCTTTTTTGTAGAGAAATGAACAAGCAGAAATAAAGCTTATACAGAAGTTTATAAATGATAAGCCTTATTACTGTACATAATTTTAATGGTAGTTTCAGATTTATTTTACCCAGTATTTTTTTGATAAATGACCATATTAAAATGAGTCAATGTTTACCTCAGCTTTCCATCCTTTTCTGTATATGTAATAACTCTTCCCCCTCCCATTAAACACACATAAGCCAAAATCATGTGCACACAATATACTGTTAATAGCCATTTTAGTATGGATACAGTATGATCTCTTTTTGGACTGCTAAAACTTTTGACATGATACGGCATGAAAGGCTGTATCCTGTCAAAAGGCTATTACAGCAAAGGTTGGTTGATTGGTAGAGTCTCTGCTACTAATGGCTCACGCAAAAAGTTAAGCAAGTTTGAGTGCAGTTAGTAGTTGGAAGGAGCTTCAATCGTTTGATGCTGTTGGCACACTCTCCCTTGATGAGTCTTTGGACTCCCTGGAGGTGTCACATAATAATAATAATAACTTGGAGGATATGAGAATGCATTATAAAATGTTAGCTAGGATAAATGGATGACTGATTGACAGATGTCAAAAGTGATGTATATGGAATGCGAGTCTGCAAGATATAAGGTGACCAGTAGTGTACTTCAGAGATCAGTCCTTGTTCCACACTTAATTCTTACATTAATGAAATTAGGATAGATTTGACAGGAGACATAGAACTATTTGCTGATGATGCAAAGATAGGCAAAGTAATAGGAATGCTAATTAATTGATTTGAAAAGGCTAGAATGCTGGGCATGTGAAGATGTCTTGTTAGTTCAGTGTTGGTAATTGTAAAGTTATACAGTTTGTGTGTTGAGATAACCAGCGGCATATATTGGTGCAGTTAAGTTAGAAAAAACTGATTCAAAGATAAGCATCTTGGAGTTTTTGTAAATTGGAAGTTGAAGTTCAGAGGCCATACAATAGAGACTAAAAATACAACTCTGTGAATAATTGCAGTGTTGACATAAACATTGACATGTAAGGATAAGGAAGTCATTTTGTCTCTTTTACAAGTCTTGGATACAAATCTTGACCATTGTGTCCAGATCTGATCTCTGGGTTTTCAAGCTGGTCTGTTTGGCCAAGTGTTAGTGTCTCCAACCAACAGGTCATGGGTTTGAATCCTGCTGCAGGCATGGATGGTTGTGATTGTGTTACCTTGTGTATTGCTATAATCTTTGATATGGCACAGTTTGATCTTTGCTGTCCTTGTGCCATTAAAACCATAAATCTTCATCATCTTGGTTTTCAGTGCACTGCTGATAAGTGGAGAGGGTATAAAGGAGAGTGTGTTATAGGTGATATTGGGACTGTGCAATGCGGATTATGAGACAGGTTGAGAATTTGTGGGCTGCAAAAAAGGAGGCGGGGGTGGTATGATAGAGATGATACAGGTGGTTATGATTGATAACTGACAAGAAAACAATTAAAGTGCAGTATTGTCATGAAGCCTGTAATTGCTTCCTTGCTTATTTGCTTGTGAGAAACCTATTATTAGCAGAGACCTCCAGTGAGTCGGATTCATTGAGGGAAGCCATATATTGCACCAGTCGCTATACCTTTTAATGAATTCATTCACACTATATGCACTCACCACCACCACCACCTTCAATAAAACCCAATCATGCACTGCTATATGGGAGAAAAATCTAGCTATCACCCCTTTCTTGATTGTATTCATCTTTCAATGGATGCCCTCTCATCCTCTTTCCACCCTCCATAAAATGAAAAATTCCATCTACTGGTATCCTACATGATCCTTTCAGAAGTTCATTAACCCTTAACATACAAAGACATCTGTGACACGTCTTTTGTTTATTGCAACAAAATTGATTTTGAATTTTGGTTTCACATATAAATACAACCGAATATAGATGCTAGACAATCTTGTGCCATTTCCTTTCAGCTGAGAAAAGTTGCCAATGGCATGTATCGGCTATTTTGTTTGCACAAATTCATCATTATTTTTCAAATAATGATGAATTTGTTCCAACAAATCGCCCTCACCCAAAGCATTGGCAGAAAAATGACCGCTTTCTGATTTTTAATTGGTACGTTAAGGGGTTAATGGCTGAATTCCCCACTATCTAGAGACTGATCAGTTAATTAGTGATCTGATCTCCTAACTAACCTTACTTGGCATTTGATGCAGACCATGAAAAATTTGGAGAAATTTGTGTGATTGTTCTCAGTATTTCCATGGCAGATGGTGTCTGGTATGGAGGCCTTCCTAACAAGCTGCCTTCTTGTGATCTCCCTCCTACCAATTGTGATTGGATTGGCAGCTTCTTTTTTCCATTTATTCATTGCACGTCATCGTGGATTACTTCTTCTCATCAGATTTTTCCATCATTGGTAGAGTACTCAATAGCTGTGTGTTTTTGCCCATGCCATTTCTTCTGTACATCACTGACCTGTCTCTCTATTGAATCTTAATCCTTTCCATTGTTTTCATCTGAGAAACTTTCTGGTAATGATTCAAGATTTTCCATAACCAATGTCTTAAACACTGATCTCACCATTATCAAATCTTCCTTTCATGAGTCTAAGCAAAGGCGGCCTGTTGTTGTCTCATCCTAGCTTTTTGGCCCATCTCTTTCTACAGCCCTTTGGTTTTTAGTTTTTCTTCTTCTTGAGTATTCTATTGTATGCCATTCTTTCTAGATGCTCTTTCCATTTGGTTCTGTATTTTTCTGTTGTTTCCATTATTAGTGTTTGGTTTGGTTATGACAAGAACCTGCTGTTTTGGTCATATTTTTAATTTCTGCCACAATGATTCTATCTCTTTCATATGCTCCACTGCCATATTGGTTTTGATAAACTATACATTCTTAGTCTGCTTGTTTTGGTGACTATTGCTGGCCTTAATGTTTAGTTTATTATTCCATTTACTTAGAAGAATTTGTTAATTTTGTTAGGAATGTTTAAATCTTCATTGTAACTTAATTTATAGCCTAAGTAATTAAAATTGTTCACTTGTTTGATTATTTTATTGTCTTACTAGTTTAGTGGGATGGGCATTTTATCTTTGAATGCCATAATTTTAGTTTTTTGTAGAGAGATTGACATAATGTATTGCTTTATTATTAAATTTGGTTTGTGTACATATTTTTTGTAGATTGTCCAGAGTTGTTCAAAATATCACTTGATCATCTACAAAGAGTAAGGTATCTAAGATAAAATTATTTTCTATTTGGATTCCTTCTTTGTTGGTTATCCTCTATTCTTTGATTATTTCATATATTCCACATAATATTGGGGATAGGAGACATACATGTCCAAATCCTCCTGTTACTTCAAATGTTTTGGTTCTGTTCTAGCCTGTTTTTATGCTTATTACTATGTTTTCATATAAGCTGTAGAGGGGTTTAATAAATTTATAGGTAACTGATGGTTTAGTACAGTCAAACCTCATTTTTTAACATGCTCATTTTACGTCTTCTCATTTAGTGTCAAAGCTTACATTGGCCTAAATGTGTTCATTCTTTGTCACCTATTCCATTTACTGTCACACATCACTCACATGATACTCACTTGCAGCCTGTATGAAGACCAGTTGAGGCAGGCATGGAACACTGTTGTCCATTTAATTTGTTCTTCAGGCATTTTGTTGATTGGTTATCTCTAGTGACCTCTGACTTCATTTTTATATTTTTTGGGAGGTGGGAGTAGTATTGCATGACTTGTGTTTATTGTACCACTTATGTACTGTAAGTAAATTTAGTTTTGTTTTATTATTAAGAGACTCATAAAATTAAACCATGGCTCCCAAGAGATCTCAATCTTCTGAAGCTGGTTCTGCAGGTAATGCATCAAGAAAGGCCATCAGTTTAGCCACAAAACAAGCAATAATTAAAGATCACAATCAAGAGCTTAGTGTTGAGTTAACTTTGGAAAACTGTAGCATTATAACACTATGGCTATAGTTTTGGGGTACAATAAATTTTTCCTTACGAGTCTTTGCAGCAGATTACCTAAAATCCCAACAAACATGTAATTAGTTTAACGTCACTTTTCCCAGAATGAATTAGTGATGTTAAACGAGGATCAACTATATAATAAACAGTTGATGTCTATCTTGTCAAAAGCTTTTTTATAATCTGTGAATGCTAGATGTATTTCTAAGTTCAATTCTCTTCTATCCTCAATTAGTAGTTTGAGTGTGAATATAGGATCTATGCAGGATTTTTCTTTTCTAAAGCCATTATTTTTCGCGGATAATTTTTTTCTAGTATAGGGTTGATTCTGTTTTTTTAGTATTTTGACATATATCTTATGACCTGTTTTAATAAAGTTATTCCTCTATACTTGTCACAGTTATAATTACTTCTCTTTTTAAAGATGGGAATTTACAGTTGTATGGTTCCAGTCAGTCACTGGATATTCTTGCTATATCATATATTTGGTTTATTCAAGTAAGAAATCTTTGATGAAATTTATTTCCTGCATATTTTATAACATTTATTGGGATTTTATCTTCTGATAATTTTTTGTTTCTTTTAATGCTTTGTTTAATTCTTCTCATTTAATGCTATTTGGGAGACTATTATCTGTTACATTTTCTAAAAGTCTTAAGTAATAATTCTGTTTATTTCCTTTCCAGAGGTTCATAACAATCTGTTCATTCTTCATCATCATCAAATTCCTGCCATGTACCCTCAAGGGGTGTACAGGATATGATACTACTACATGAAAAAAATTACATCATTACTAACTTCCTATCTACAATTTTCCTCCAAATCAATCTGTTACTTGTCAAGACTGCAACATTATCAGATCATTTTTTCTATTGTCTAAGGCACTTTGTACCATATCAATCCACTTATATCTTGGTCTTCCTCTGGGTCGTTTTCCTGCCAACTTCGCAGAGAACACTAGTTTTGCTAATCTTCCCTCGCCAAATCTATTGTGACCATACCATCTGAGATTAGCTCTGCTAACACATTCCTGGATGCTGACAATGTCAAGTTATTTCCTAATATTCTCGTTTTAAATATGATACTGCCATTGATGCCATCTGTCCACGCCTCTAATCTTTCTCAGGACTCTCATATCTGCAGTCTCTAGTCTTTGGTCAAGCGTTTTACTTCTGACCCAGCTCTCAGATCCATCATCATCATCATCATCATCAAATTCCTGCCATGTACCCTCAAGGGGTGTACAGGATATGACAGTACTACATGAAAAAAATACATCATTACTAACTTCCTATCTACAATTTTCCTCCAAATCAGTCTGTTACTTGTCAAGACTCCAACATTATCAGATCTTATATGTCTATCGTCTAAGGCACTTTGTACCGTATCAATCCACCTATATCTTGGTCTTCCTCTGGGTTGTTTTCCTGCCAACCTGTCAGAGAACACTTGTTTTGCTAATCTTTCCTCTCCCATTCTATTTAAGTGACCATACCATCTGAGATTAGCTCTGCTAACGCATTCCTGGATGCTGACAATGTCAAGTTCTTTCCTAATATCCTCATTTTTAATATGATATTGCCATTGATGCCATCTGTTCACGCCTCTAATCTTTCTCAGGACTCTCATATCTGCGGTCTCTAGTCTTTGGTCAAGTGTTTTACTTCTGACCCAGCTCTCAGATCCATAAGTTAAAATTGGTTTGAACACAGTCTTGTATACAGCTAATTTAGTGTTCCGACTAATTTCTTTCTTATTCCATATGAATTTATTCAATTGACTTCCCACGATACCAGCTTTGCTGATTCTGTTGTCTATTTCTATATTTAGTTTACCATCTTCAGTAAAAATTGTGCCTAAGTAGCTGAAATGTTTTACTTGTGCCACAGGTTCTCCATTCACAACACAGTTGACATTTTCAATGATTCTGCCTATTTTCATTGTCTTTGTCTTTTTATTGCTGACCTTCATACCATATCTATTAAAACAGCTATTCAATTTAGTCAGAGAATCTTGCAGACTTGTAGCGGATTTATTTAGAAGTATAACATCATCCGCATAAAGCAAAGAGCTGACATTAACATCTCCAATTTTGATATCAGGTTTAATACCACATTCCTTCATAATGTGATCCATATAGATAATGAATAACAGAGGCGATAATGTACATCCTTGTCTCACACCAGATTTAACATTAAACCATCTTCCTGTACTTCCTTCAATTCTAACTGCTGACTTACAACTCAAATAAAGACTAAGTATTGCTTGATATAATGCCCCATTGACACCATATAACTGCAGCGTATTGAATAGCTTCTCTCTTGGCACCTTGTCATATGCCTTTTCCAAATCGACAAAACTTAAATACAGATCTTTGTTATATTCCCATGCTTTCTCGACTATTTGTCGTAAAGTGAAGATCTGATCCTGACAGCCTCTATTTGGCCTGAATCCAGCTTGTTCTTCACCAAGCTTTTCTTCCACAATTCTTCTCAACCGTTTCTCAAGTATACTTGCATAGATCTTGCCAGGAACACTCAGTAGGGAAATACCTCTGTAATTCTCACATTCAGTTTTATTTCCCTTTTTATATATGGGTACTATGAGAGCTCTACTCCAATCATCGGGAATTTGTCCCTCTGTCCAGGCTTTCTGAACTATGCAGTGCAGCCACTGTAAGACTCTTAAACCACCATACTTCAGCATTTCTGGTCGAATATCATCTACTCCTGCTGCCTTTCCACATTTCAAGCCTTTGATGGCTTTTTCTACTTCAAGTATGGATATGTATTCCTGACTGCATGCCTGGTCAGTGTTTTTTATCACTGTGCTGTCATCACTGCTTGTTTCATTTAGCAGTTTTTCAAAGTAATTACTCCATACTTCAAGGATATCTTTTTCTCCTGTTTTCATTTCATCTTTATCATCTCTAATTCCTTTTACAGCACTCTTTCCTCCATTCCTAAGCTTCTTCAACAACCTCCAGAATATTTTGCCACCTTCTTGATATTTATTTTCTATATTCTTGCCAAAGTCCTCCCATGACTTTTGTTTAGCTAGTTTTACACACTGTTTAGCTTTCTTACATTTGTCTCTGTATTCTGTAAGAGTAAAAGCTGACTTATTTGCCAGGAACTTTTGATATGCTTTCTTCTTTTCCTTCAATGCCTCTTTAACTTCCTGTGTCCACCAGGAAGTTCTGATTTTTTTATCCTTGCACACAACCTCACCACATGCCTCTCTGGCAGAATCAATCAATGTTTCCTTCAGAGTTTGCCACTGAATCTGCAAGGCTTGATTCCTGTTCTCAAACTCTTTCATTTTCTTTTCAATAATATTTCTGTATTTTAGTCTACAGTTCACATCTGAGAGCTGCTCAACTTTTATTCGTTTTAAAACTTTCTTACATGTTATTCTTTTCAATATGAAATTCAATTTTATACTGTTCAAGACTAAATAGTGATCACTTGCAATTTCAAATCCTCTGTACACTCTGGTGTCCTGCACCAGGGAGAAAACATCCCTATCAACAATAACATAGTCAATGAGAATTTTCTTATTCCTTGCCTCTTCTCTCCATTTGAATTTGTGCACATTTTTATGATGGGACATGGTGTTAGTAATAACCAGTTCATGTCCTGAGCAGAAATACAACAGATATTTGCCATTATTATTTCTTTGCTCTTTTCTCCAAATTTTCCCAAAATATTTTTGTATGTCTCACAATCATTTCCTACTCTACTATTTAGATCCCCAACAAGGACCAACTTTTCCTTTTTCATTGTGTCAGTTGCTTTTTCTAAAGCCTCAAAAAATTCCTCCACTTTTACCTTAGTAGAATCTTCTGTGGGACCATAGGCACAAATAAGTCTCATTGTCCAGTTCCCCATTCTCATATTTGCCTACATTACTCTACTTGAGACTGACTGCCATTCAAGAAGATTAGCCTCGTATTTTGTGTTGAATACTATGGCTACTCCTTCTTTTCCTTGATTATCATTGCCTGAATATAACATTTTGTATTTATTGCTCAGAAAGATCTCACCAGTTTTGGTCTTTTTTGTTTCAGTCACCCCTATTATGTCGATCTGGTACTTATCTAATTCCTCAGCTAGCTCCATTTCTTTGCCATTCAGGCTTCTTACGTTGATAGTACCAATCTTTAACTCTGGTGATGTTGAGTTGGGGTTTGTTTTCAGATTTGTTCCAGTAGCTGACTTTTCGCTGTTCGCCCTGGTTCCCTGGCGAAAACAACGCAGATCCATAAGTTAAAACTGGTTTGAACACTGTCTTGTATACAGCTAATTTAGTGTTCCAACTAATTTCTCTCTTATTCCATATGAATTTATTCAATTGATTTCCTACCATACCAGCTTTGTTGATTCTGTTGTATATTTCCATATTTAATTTACCATCTTCACTAAAAATCTTGCCTAAGTAGCTGAAATGTTTTACTTGTTCCACAGGTTCTCCATTCACAACACAGTTGACATTTTCAATGATTCTGCCTATTTTCATTATCTTCTTATTACTGACCTTTATACCATATCTATTACAACAGCTATTCAATTTAGTCAGGGAATCTTCTGATTTGTAGTGGATTTATTTAGAAGTATAACATCGTCCGCATAAAGCAAAGAGCTGACATTAACATCTCCAATTTTATATCATGTTTAATACCACTTCCCTTCATAATGTGATTCATATAAATAATGAATAGCAGAGGGGATAATGTACATCCTTGTCTCACACCAGATTTAATATTAAACCATCTTCCTGTACTTCCTTCAATTCTAACTGCACAACTCAAATAAAGACTAAGTATTGTTTGATATAATACCCCATTGACACAATATAACTGTAGTGTATTGAATAGCTTCTCTCTTTGCACCTTGTCATATGCCTTTTCCAAACTGACAAAACTTAAATACAGATCTTTGTTATATTCCCGTGCTTTCTCGATTATTTGTCGTAAAGTGAAGATCTGATCCTGACAGCCTCTATTTGGCCTGAATCCAGCTTTTCTTCCACAATTCTTCTCAATTGTTTCTCAAGAATACTTTCATAGATCTTGCCAGGAACACTTAGTAGGGAAATACCTCTGTAATTCGCACATTATTTTATTTCCATTTTTATATATGGGTACTATGAGGGGTGCTTAAGGGTCAAAGCTATGTAACTGAGAAGAGACCTCCACATAGCCTTTAAAGGAATGCGGAGAACCTACCAGGACTTATGACCTAATGTCCAATGCTCATCTTCTCGTCGTGCACCCTGTTGGGTATCTACTTGGATACTGAACGAACGAGGATGGGCTGGCAATTTGAGATTTAGCTGACCAAATTGTATTCTTATTGGTTAAACCAAAATAAAAAATGATGGTGCAACATGACAGAATTTCATGCTGACTGGGGCATCGCCTGGTTAACAAGGCCCGAGTTGTTTTCGTCAGGGAACCAGGGCAAACGGCGAAAAGTCAGCTACTGGAACAAATCTGAAAACACACCCCAACTCAACATCACCTGAGTTAAAGATCGGTACTATCAACGTAAGAAGCCTGAATGGCAAAGAAATGGAGCTAGCTGAGGAATTAGATAAGTACCAGATCGACATAATAGGGGTGACTGAAACAAAAAAGACCAAAACTGGTGAGATCTTTCTGAGCAATAAATACAAAATGTTATATTCAGGCAATGACAATCAAGGAAAAGAAGGAGTAGCCATAGTATTCAACACAAAATACGAGGCTAATCTTCTTGAATGGCAGTCAGTCTCAAGTAGAGTAATGTGGGCAAATAGGAGAATGGGGAACTGGACAATGAGACTTATTTGTGCCTATGGTCCCACAGAAGATTCTACTAAGGTAGAAGTGGAGGAATGTTTTGAGGCTTTAGAAAAAGCAACTGACACAATGAAAAAGGAAAAGTTGGTCCTTGTTGGGGATCTAAATAGTAGAGTAGGAAATGATTGTGAGACATACTAAAATATTTTGGGAAAATTTGGAGAAAAGAGCAAAGCTAATCATAATGGCAAATATTTGTGGATTTCTGCTCAGGACATGGAGTGGTTATTACTAACACCATGTTCCAACATAAAAATGTGCACAAATTCACATGGAGAGAAGAGGCAAGGAATAAGAAAAGTCTCATTTTGACTGTGTTATTGTTGATAGTGATGTTTTCTCCCCGGTGCAGTACACCAGAGTGTACAGATTCTAGTGGTAAGACTTATACGTTGGTTAGACATAACTGGTAATTAATTTACGGAATTAACAACGCATGTAAAGTAAATTAATTAAAGATAACTTTAATGAATCACTTCTATATTTCGACAATGTCACATTGTCATCTTCAGGAACATAAAGATATGGTATGTGCACTAACAAATGGAACTAACAAAGCAAATGAGGAAGAAATTAAGACACTAATTTTGTTCCTAAAGTCCTAATTTTCCTAATTCCTGTTCCTAAAGTCCCAGCCCAGAGCGGCTGTACTGGTGAAACCAGTACAGCCGCTCTGGGCTGGCAGACCATGCCTTAGATACCCACCATAAAATTCGTTGGAAGAAGACAAAAATAATCCATCGCAGCAAGTTTAAATACGAAAGATTATTCAAAGAATCTTCAGCAGCTCTAAAAAACGTTCCTAACCTCAACAAATTTGGGTGCATGAAACTGCCCCAAATTTGGGAGACTTTCATTATGAGAACTTCAGCCCAACGGCCAAGACTACGAAATTAGCCTGCAAGAGGGCACCTTTAGGACTTTAGGAACAAAATTAGTGTCTTAATTTCTTCCTCATTTGCTTTGTTAGTTCCTTTAGTGCACATACCATATCTTTATGTTCCTGAAGATGACAATGTGACATTGTCGAAATATAGAAGTGATTCATTAAAGTTATCTTTAATTAATTTACTTTACATGCGTTGTTAATTCCGTAAATTAATTACCAGAGTGTACAGAGCATTTGAAATTGGAAGAGATCACTATTTAGTCTTGAGCAGGATAAAATTGAATTTCATATTGAAAAGAATAACATGTAAGAAAGTTTTTTACAGCGAATAAAAGTTGAGCAGCTCTCAGATGTGAACTGTAGACTAAAATACACAAATATTATTGAAGAAAAAATGAAAGAGTTTGAGAACAGGAATCAAACCTTGGAGATTCGGTGGCAATCCTTGAAGAAAGCACTGATTGATTTAACTAGAGAGGCATGTGGTGAAGTGGTCTGCAAGGATAGAAAAATTAGAACTCCATGGTGGACACAGGAAGTTAAAGAGGCAGTGAAGGAAAAGAAGAAAGCATATCAAAAGTTCCTGGAAAATAAATCAGCTTGTGCTCTTAGAGAATACAGAGACAATTGTAAGAAAACTAAACACTGTAAAACTGGCTAAAAAAAATTCATGGGAGGACTTTGGCCAGAACATTGAAAATAAATATCAAGAAGGTGTTAAGATATTCTGGAGGTTGTTGAAAAAGCTTAGAAATGGAGAAAACAGTGCTGCTAAAGGAGTTAGAGATGATAAAGGTGACATGAAAACAGGGGAAAAAGATATCCTTGAAGTATGGAGTAATTACTTCGAAAAATTGCTAAATGAAACAAGCAGTGATAGCACAGTGGTAAAAAAACACTCAACAGGCATACAGTCGGGAATACATATCCATACTTAAAGTAGAAAAAAAGCCATGAAAGGCTTGAAATGTAGAAGGGCAGCATGAGTAGATGATATTCTACCAGAACTGCTGAAGTATGGTGGTATAAAAGTCTTACAGTGGCTGGACTGCATAGTTTAGAAAGCCTGGACAGAGGGACGAAGTCCCGATGATCCAAGTAGAGCTCTAATAGTGCCCATATATAAAAAGGGAAATAAAACTGAATGTCAGAATTACAGAGGTATTTCCCTACTGAGTGTTCCTGGCAAGATCTGTGCAAGTATACTGGAGAAACAGTTGAGAAGAATTGTGAAAGGAAAGCTTGGTGAAGAACAAGCTGGATTCAGGTCAAATAGAGGCTGTCGGGATCAGATCTTTACTTTATGACAGATAGTTGAGAAAGCATGGGAATATAACAAAGATCTGGATTTAAGTTTTGTCGATCTGGAAAAAGCATATGACAAGGTGCCAAGAGAGAACCTATTCAATACACTACAGTTATATGGATCAATGGGGCATTATATCAAGCAATACTTAGTCTTTATTTGAGTTGTAAGTCAGCAGTTAGAATTGAAGGAAGTACAGGAAGATGGTTTAATGTTAAATTTGGTGTCAGACAAGGATGTACATTATCCCCTCTGTTATTCATTATCTATATGGATTACATTATGAAGGAAAGTGGTGTTAACCCTGATATCAGAATTGGAGATGTTAATGTCAACTCTTTGCTTTATGCGGCAATGTTATACTTCGAAATAAATCTGCTACAAGTTTGCAAGATTCCCTGACTAAATTGAATAACTGTTGTAATAGATATGATATGAAGGTCAGCATGACAAAGACAATGAAAATAGGTAGAATCATTGAAAATGTCAACTGTGTTGTGAACGGGGTACCCGTGGAACAAGTAAAACATTTCAGCTACTTAGGCACGATTTTTACTAAAGATAGTAAATTAAATATGGAAATAGACAATAGAATCAACAAAGCTGGTATGGTAGGCAGTCAATTGAATAAATAAATTCATATGGAATAAGAGAGAAATTAGCTGTATACAAGACAGTGTTCAAACCAGTTTTAACTTATGGATCTGAGAGCTGGGTCAGAAGTAAAACACTTGACCAAAGACTAGAGACTGCAGATATGAGACCCCTGAGAAAGATTAGTGGCGTGAACAGATGGCATCAATGGCAGTATCATATTAAAAATGAGGATATTGGGAAACAACTTGATATTGTCAGCATCGAGCAGTGCTTTAGCAGAGCTAATCTCATGAGAGGGATTATGGTCACTTAATCAGAATGGGCAAGGAAAGATTAGCAAAACAAGTGTTCTCTGTGAGGTTGGCAGGAAAACGACCCAGAGGAAGACCAAGATATAAGTGGACTGATATGGTACATAGCGCCTTAGACAATAGAAATATAAGATCTGATAATGTTGGAGTCTTGACAAGTAATAGACTGCTTTGCAGGAAAATTGTAGATAGGAAGTTAGTAATGATGTAACTTTTTCATGTAGTAGTATCGTATCCTTTACACCCCTTGAGGGTACATTTCAGGTACCTTTAAAGTAAAGATAAGTTTGAGCTACCTACAGAAGTGACTAGGTTTTCCTATAAGTAATTAATTTTTTTACCATGAAACAGAAAATGAGTGTAGTGAGTGAACTGGAGAAACTGTTCCTACATGGAAGTGCAGTGTGTGTGATGCAAGCAAGAGATCAGAAGTAAGAGGTTAAGTGAGAGTTCAGGAGAGTGGTATTGAAGAGACAGAAGTTCTTGGCAATGGACACAGTTTTTGTGTGCGAGATGAAGTGAAAATTGGAATGCAAAAGGAATAGGAAAATGGAGATCTGGGGGGGGGGGGGGAGCCTGAATGGACAGGTAGAGTTGATGTTGAAAGTGGTAATGAATGTATGTAGATCACCATAGAAATGGAATAGATTTGCATTTGAGTGGGCAAGTTGAGACTGAGTGAATATATGTGGTAAGCATTTATAAACGTGATTGGGCAAGAGCAGGTGTGTTCACAACCAAGAAGTGACTTAGGTAGGACTGGTTATAGACGTAAAAGTGAACTGTGTTAATTTACAAATTGCCAGGAATATCAGAAATAAGGGAGATAAAATGGAAACGGTTTCACTGATTGAGTTTATTTGCCTCAAAATTATTGGAATAAATGAAACATGGTTGAATGAAAATAATATTCTAATAGGAATAGAAATTGGAAGGGTATAGTATTTTTTTGTGAGGATAGAAAGGGACAAGAAGGGAAGGGGGAGTGCTGCTGATGATAGCAGGGAAATTATGTCCACATAAGATAGACAAGAAAGAGGGAAATAGTGGCAGTAGTTTTGAACACTGTGATGTGATGTGAGGTGGAGGTTGACAGGAAAACATATTTAATTGGATATTGCTATAGGCCAGAGAATGTGGAGGGTGGTGATGAAGAAATATATAAGCAACTTGGGTTAGCGAACAAGAGAAGGGTGATTTTAATGATGGCTGAAGAGATATCATTTAGGAACAAGGAAAATGAAGTTCATGAGTTCTGATCATTTCATCAGAGGATGTAATTGTTAGTGGAAGTTTTGCACTTTCCCTTAGTTGGTGAGAGGGATCATAAAGTGGTCACCTGGGTTGTGGCTAGCCATATAGAGACTTCTGTGAGGAAAGGATATATGTTCAAGTACAAGGCTGATGATTATGTGACAAGCTTAAGAGACAGCTTGGAGCTATAGCATGGAATGAGGAGTAGCATGGTAAAGAAATAAATGCTGCTTGGGAACTGATAAACAAATACATAAGTGTGAATGTATTTCGAAGACCAAAAGGCTAAATAAGGTAGGTGTAAAATGGAGGAATGAGGAGCTTAAGCATGAAATCTGGAAAAAGGTGCTGTGGAGATGATTCACAATGAATAATGGTAATCAGTTACATGAAGAGTATAAAGAACAAGCCAGGAGAGTGATTCAGTAAGGACAACGAAAGTGCAGTAAGAGCAGAAATTAGCAAATCAGATGAAGAAAAACCCTAGAGTTTTTTTTTAGATGTGCGGCAAGTAGAAGGAAGAATGATTATGGTAAGATGGTGTTCATGGCAGAATGGTAACTGCTGCAGGAGACATTGTTGAGGTATTCAGTGATCAGTTAATAAAACATGTTTCATCCTCATCAGGGTGAAATCATGTGAAACTAAAGTGTGGAAGACAGGAGAGGATGGCTTATTTGTGAGTGAGCAGGAGGTATATGAGGAAATAAACTTGATGTCAATAAGGCAATAGTATTTCATGACATACCACTACTCATCTTAAGGGAATGTTCCAGGGAATTGGCAGTAGCATCAGCATGCCTGCTTAATAAGAGTCTTACAACAGTATATAGGTTCAATGAGAGTTGAAAGAAGGCAAAATTGTTCCACTACATAAAGGTAGTGATAAGGCTGTAGCTACAAATTAGAGGCCAAGCTGTATATCTAGAGTTGTGGTGAAGGTACTACAGAGATTGGTGAGAACTAGTATACACAGCAGTATTCTCTGTAATTGTTAGAATGGATTTGTTAAAGGGAGATCATGTTTTACCAACTTCTGTGCTATAACAAGGTGACAAAAGTCTTAGACAAGGGAGATGCACGTACAGTGGTATATTTAGATTTTGCAAAACTTTTGATAGACTGCCACATGACAAGCTGGTAAATAAATTAATGTGGATGGGATTGGATAACAGACTTCTTCTGAGTTGGATCGGTGACTGGCTGTCAGATAGGTATTGGAAAGTTGTATATGGGGGTACAGTATCCCAAAAAAGAAGGTCACTAGTGGTGTGTGCTGCAGGGGTCAGTTTTGGGACCTTTGCTGTTCAATTTGCATATTAATGATATTGGGATGGGTTTAATTGGTGACATGTAGCTGTTTCAGATGATGCAAAATTGGGGAAAGCAATCAATGCAGAGTCAAGCAGATGTTATGGCCTTACAGGAGGACTTGAATAAGTTGCATGAATGGGCAGGTAAGTGGAACTGTCAGTTCAGTGTTGCAAAGTGTAAGGTTTTGAAATTTAGTAATCAACAATGAAATGCAAAGTATAAACTTGGTGGGGAAACTTGAAAGGAGGTAATAGAGATGAGATATCTGGGAGTGGTGGTAAGGACAGAGACCACTTTGCACAAGTTGTGAAGATATCACATTGGATAATGGCAATGATGCAGAGGACCCTGACATGCAGAAATAAGGAGGTTATGATACTATTGTATAAGGCCTCATATTGATTATCGTGTACAGATTTGGTCATCAGGTTTTCATGGTGTTGAGGATATGGTAGAAAAGGTCCGGAAAATATTCACAAAGGTGGTCAGTGGTCTTTGGAATGTAGAGTATGAGGACATAATTGAGAGAATGTAAATTGCAATGCCTCGTGAATAGGAGCAGGAGGGGGGGGAGATATGACTGAGACATAAGTTCGTCGGGTTGCTCTCAGGTTGACATGGAAGAGATTTTTTATAGAATGGAAGGGAGGGTAGTACAAGGAGCCATCCTAAGGAGGATGTGAGCAGAGGAGTGAGGAGATGGTTCCTTACATGGAGAGTGGTTGTTGAGTGGAATGCATTGCCTGAGTGTGTTGTGAATGTAGACACATTGAATCAGTTTAAGCCATGGTTGGATGAGCTTTGTGTGAGAGTGCATAACTCCCAGGATGAATCTCTGACTCCATGGAGGCCAGATGTTAATAATAAAAATAGCTGGAAGGTCTATCTGTTTAAGAGGCATATGTTGGTTTCATGGCATCATGACATATTTCACTTTTCAGATTATCTAATACTCATCTCATCCATGTACTATAGACCTCAACCCTTCACAGGATCATCCTTAAATAATGCTTTGTTATTACAAAAGTTATAACATTCACTTCGAGACTTGAATCTCATTTGTTGATGGAAACCAACCATACTCCTGCCATGCAGAAATATGGTTTCCACTGGAAATTATAGGAAGTAAAGTTCAAAAAATTCACAAGTAGGAAATCATAATTGCATTCTAGTAGTGGTGTCATATTATTCTTGACCCATTTTTGGGCATATATACTGTAGATACAATTTTGTGATTAAAATATCCAGTGACAGCAGAAAAGAATATTAACACAGGTTATATTTCATATATTAGATTTTCATGGCTATTGTGCATGTTTTAAGGAGTAACGTATATGACTATATATCCGAATGCTAATTTATTTTGGAAGTTTCATCTCTCAAGAGGACCGGACTTGTTGGGTGCATAATACATAGACGAGAGATGCACGGGGGGAAAAAAACATTACTTGGGTACATCAGCCAAAGTTCTAAATTATTAACGGATTGCTCATATTAGAATGAATTTGCAGACTATCTGCATTGTTCTTGTTCATGAGGACACGGTCTCGCAACTCCATGGCTCCATTACTCTCAGAGGAGTAACAGTCAGAAAGGTTGTGGCTGAGGTTGACATCAAGGTGAACAAGACTTAGTGTGATTTCTGTTGATTCTAATATTTTTCTTTCATGTTCATCATAGAATTTTGATCTATCCTAGTTTACTCAATGTATGGTGGAATGATGGTCATTGAGATCAGCAGAATTAAGCACATGACTGGATAAGTCCCTGGTTCTACCATAGGTGATATCTCTGAGATGTTTTTTTTTATATGAAGCTCGATGATTTTTCTGTTTGTCCATAATATGGGGAATTACAGCAACACCAAAGACTGTATGCACCTGGATACTTCAAATTGTTATGTTTAGATTTTACTTGTTGAAGCTTTCTTAAGGCACTAATTTTATTTCTTGAGGATTTTTGCCAGCTAGAAATAGAGCTGATATATGAAATGGTGAATATCATTACTCTCTTCAGCACGGTGTGTAGGAGGATTAAACAAGAGTTTAGAAATCAACTGTTTATGATAACCATTCTTCTGAAAAATTGATAAAAGCAGGTTTAATTCTTTGGTGATCTCTTCTTCATCTCTGATGAGAATATGTGCAAGACTTCTTGAAGTAGAAATAATACCAAACTTTCGAGGTGGATAATGATGTAACTGAGCATAAAGATATATGTTGATAGATGTAGGCTTTCTCTAGAAGGAAATTTTTAGTTTTTCAAATGGATAAGTAAATGTTACATCATTGAATAGTTCAATTAAAAGTGAACTATTAACTTATAGTTCAGCTGTAATTTTATCCTAGGATGTTGGTTTCTAAATGATCCAAGAACTCCTGGAGAGAATCTAGACCATTGCCCCAAATCAAGAAAGCATTGTCTATATATCTTTTCCACAAACTTCGTTTCATTTGGAAGGAGTTTATTGCCTTTTTCTTCAAACACTATTAAGTATATATTTGCTAGTACAGGTGATAGAGGGTTGCCTATATCTAACCTGTAATTTTGTTTGTAGACAATGTTTCCAAATAATATGTTATTATTCAACTAATTTTAAGTGATCCTAAATACCAGATTTTATTTGGTTACAAGAGCACCAATATTACATTAACAACAATAAACCTGAAAAATCTGGTCTTGCTCAGCATGGAGTGGACACTGACCATGATATACTATAGTCCAATATTCACCTTTTATATTGCTGCAGGTTTAGGTTTGAGTGGTTATTTAAAGATTGCTGAAGCACTTCTACACTGCCCATATTTAAATCATAACTCTCTCTCTTTTGCGAAGATTTGAGAGAATCACATCCTCATAAATGACAAGCAATAGTGTGTTTCCTGTCATTATCTAATTAAATTTAATTTAAGAATTAAGATTACAATTAAGGCCCAAATTTAGAATTATTTTATTGTAACTACCCACTAGGTGGCATGTGGCTCAGCTCTGTAAATGGGATTAACATTCTTTGTTCTCACTTCACCTTGTGATTATGCTGATGTACTGATGATAACCAGTTAGTTTCTGGTCAAAATATTTGCAGTAATAAAACATATTATATTCTTGTGAATATACATCTAATAAACATTTGAGTTATTAGGCACTTATACAGTACATGCTCGCTACACGAAATCCTAAGGGAGCAGGGAAATAGTTTGTTATAGCACAAAGTTTGTGACTGTGAATTTAGGGGAAAAAGATTGATCTTCCCCTGAATCTAGGGAAATGATAAGACATAGAACAAAGGAAGTTACATTAAATAAACAAAATTGTAAGAAATCATACATTGGTGACATGGTACAAAAGATTTGCAGGAACTAAATCTAAAGAACACAGAACAATAGCATGGTAAAAGTATAAATGCAAACAATAATGGGGAAACATAAGAACTGGAAGAGTATGAAATGAAAATAAATGTTACCTTAGTGTAAATTAATGTCACTTACCTAAAATCTTCATGAGAAATTGAATATGTGAAGTCCAAATCATTAAGATAAAAAATAAGATCTAAATTTCAGCAGTCAGTCAACTTCATAACTGGTGACAAGGAGAGAGACGATACAAGTGTTGTGAACATTAGTCAACTGAAGGAGAGTGGAGAAAAAAAGCGATTGGTACAGTTGGTGTGTACAAGTTGGTTTCCTGTTTGGGCACACCTAATAATGGACAGCTGGCATAAATTGATATTGTTTACTTAAAACTCATTTTCTCTTCTTCTTTGGTGCATCAATCCGAAAATTGGTAAATATAGCAGCACATCACAACATCTTGTCTTGTGACTTCCTTTTTATCTCTTCATAACTCTTAGCGCCAGTTAGCATCATTATGTTATTTATATATAGAACTCATTTTAGAACTGTAAATTTAAGAAATGGCAGAATAAGCAGTATTTCTTTAATTTGAAGTTTAATCAAAAGTTATGAAGTTAGTTTGAACAACATTTCAATTTGTATTTGATATATTCTTTTTTACCTTATTACTCATAAGGTAAAAAACTATTCTGACTTAGATTTTTTTTATTTTAAAATGGTACAGTCTGCATATATTTCATTATAAAGATTTCATTTAAGTGACATTAATTTGTGCTATTGTAACATTTCAAAATGTAAACATTAATTCTGCATTTTAATTTTTTATAATTTCATACTCTTCTAGTTTTTTCATGTGTCTCTCATTATTGTTTGAATGTGTACTTTTTTTTTCACATTTTGTCTTGTTTGTCTGGTTTCCTGCATTTCCTTAGTTCACTGATTGTGAAGGTTTTCAGCTTTTATTTGCAGCAGTGAGCTTAAAATAACATTGGTTCTATGGGATGTTTATGTGCATGTTATTACAAATGGTTTCTGAATAACAGAAAACTTCTCTAAATGACTTGTATTAAAAATTTAAACTTCACATTTCAGATACCCTTATTTTCTTTATTTGTTGTGACAGGTCCAAACACCAGCAAAAATAAAAAGAATTGTTCCCCAAGGTGCATCCAAGTCTAACCCAACTACTCCAAAACGTTCTGCAAAAGCAGAGGAAATGGCTCGTATTCGTGAACAAGCTAGGAAAGAACTAATGGCAGTAAAAAGGAGAGGAAGACAAAAACATGCATCACACGAAGAGACTGAAATTGCTATTTTTGCTCCTGAGAATGCTACAGGCATGAAATAATAAATTTAAGTGTAAATAAACTATCGAAATTCAAACTTTTTTTGGGTTTGATACTTCCAGATAATTTGCATACATTTTGGAATAGATAATTCAAGGTGTTTAACTCTAGTGATCCATTCTAACAGGAACTTTAATAATTATAGGACTGCACATTCTGTGAATACTGTTACTATATTATTTTTATTTTTGTGTAATACATTGGACTTTAGAACGTTGTTATATTGTTCTTTATTTGTAAATGACTGTGCATAGTTTTCTGTGTACACTTTAGAGCAGCAGTTTTCTAGAAGATTGAATATGTCAGTTTTCAATTTGTTTGCCATGACAAAAAATGTGATCTTGTAAAAAAAAATAAACAGTAAATGTAATAATGCCTAAAATAGTTTCATCTTTAATCTAGAACAAACAATTATGCCATTTAAAAATGTTCCCCCCTACCTATTTCAGAATATAAAGTATATATATTAGTTATAAAAAAGAAATCTAGCAACATTTCAGATGCTTTAAAAATAAAACATCATGCAATAGTTCTTTAGGTTTGTGTAGATAATGATATTTATATAACTCAGTGAAAACTCACCTCAGCATTTTTGAAAAGTAGATGCAGTAATATTTCCTATTTATCCCTTAAAAAAAGAAATCCTGCCTACTTTCATTTTTACTATAAGGAACTAGAATTACTATAACTGAAGAATAAAATGAAATTGATTAATTACTGGTTTTCTATAATGTAGTATTATTCAGTAGCACACTGAGAGTATGTAGCATTACTCCCATCAGTCAGCAAATTGATTTCTCATTGCAACAATATAATTGGGAAATTGCTGTATTACTCTTGAGCCATAGCCAGGTAAATGTAGTAAAAATAAAAATCATTATTCTTGGGTACTTTTTAATATTTGGATATAACAGTGGACTGGTTTTTCATAAAATAAAATGTTTGGCTGTGTAATATTTCCTAGAATTAAAGAATAAGTATGTGCTTCATCTGTCATTTCTAGTGCAAATGTACTATAAGTTGTCATTGCCAGACCTTGGATTTATGTAGAAAATGGGATTTTTTTTTTTTTCTTTTCCCCAAAACCATTTGCAAAAATGTGAGTTCTTGTTATATCACTACATTGCATTCAGTTGTATAAGTTGTGTAAATAAGTTTTTTTATTATTATTCAGCTTCTCTTTAACAATCTCTACTGACATCAATTACATTTGGTGTGGAGGTAGTATCTATCATCCACTGTAATAGTTCACATTTAAAATGATTCTTTTGTAAACTTTAACGAAAACTTTACCAGAGCAGGGGAAAAAAAAAAATCTGTATGTTTCAAAATTTCCTTGTGGCAAAATGTTTGGGTGCATTTTTTTCAGACATTATTAACCATTATCTAAAGGCCGTGACATACTTAACACATCAGTATATACATGGACGCAAATTGTCCAGTGAAATTTATATCACATCTAGATACTGTGAAATAAGTGTCATCTAATAAATTAACTGACAATTGAATGGGCTGGTGTATCAACTGATAACACCATGAAGTGAAAGGTTATCCAACTTGCAAATTGCTCTCCCACTGTGGTTGGATAATTAAGAGATTACTACAGAAACACTAACAATCAGCTATTAGAGAACGGTTTTGAAATTGTAACGGACAACATAAAATTAAAGTCCTAATTTGGTGCCATCTATTGTTGAAAGTTTACAGTATTAAGTTGAACTTCAAAGGAATGTCTCGGAGATTTTTAGTAAATTAACACAGCCATACTTTTTGAGGTTAGGGTAATGTTTCAGGGTTTTACGTGTTCTGTTTTTTAGTTATGTTTACCCCTTTATTATATTACTTTTTTTATTCTTCATCCAGAAGATGCCACTAGCATATGTGATGAAACTAGTCGATATGATTACCTGTACTTTTTATTGCCTAATAAAATCCAATGTTGGTTATTTTACCTAATATTTTTCTGTGTTCACAGGAACCAGTTCACAGATGCTGCTGAATTAGGACTGTAATTCTTTGGGTTACAATTTTAAAACTATTTGCACTAATAGATTATCCTATGTTTGCATTGTGTCATTAATACTCTAATACTGGGTATAAAGCCAGTAAAATATTAGCTAAATAAATATCAGATTTATATCTACAAGTTTTGGATTTATTTCACATAAGGTAGCCTGCTGCAGCAATGCCATAAAAAATTAACTGACTATAGAGAAGTTCTCTTGAAGTTACAACCACGATAACAAACTTGAATAGTGTATGCAGCCTGGTTAGTGAAATAGATAGCATATCCACTCTCCAACCAATAAGCTGCAGGTATGAATTGAGCATGAATATCTGCCATGGTCTTTAGGCAAGAGATGAATTTCATTGACTGGTGTGAGACCATTGCCCTGCTTATCTAAAGACCAAACACTGAACTTTTTGAAGCTTATCTGGCCTCAAAAAGTTCAGTGTTTTTGGTCTTTAGAGCAAGATTTTCAGGCTTTAAAAAATAAAATACAAAAAGTATATAAAATTAATAAAAGAAAAACATTATCAGCCCACTCATGGTACTAATGTACTATCATTTTTGTTATCAAGCATGTTTGTAATGCATGAATTTGTTGACACATGAAAGATAAATTGCAGAATAAAACCACCAAAATGTGATATTGTTAGCTCATATGTAATTCTTCATACTGCCTATGCTTTGTGCTACTGAGTAACACCAAGTGAATGCAAAAAATGTTACTTGGCTGAATGAAATGACCTGCAGAGGAATATTCAAAATACATGGCTAACTTCTTTCTCTTACCCCGAATATATACCTACATACATTGCCTTATGAGAGTGCATATCATGCTGTTCACCCAATAAATGTTCCTGGCAAATAAGTCAGCTTGTGCTCTTAGAGAATACAGAGACAAATGTAGGAAAGCTAAACACTGTAAAACTAGCTAAACAAAAGTCATGGCAAGACTGGTAAGAACATATAAAATAAATATCAAGAAGGTGGCAAGATATTCTGGAGGTTGAAGAAGCCCAGAAATGGAGGAAAGAGTGCTGTAAAAGGAATTAGAGATGATAAAGGTGATATGAAAACTGGAGAAAAAGATATCCTTGAAGTATAGAGTAATTACTTCGAAAAATTGCTAAATGAAACTAGCAGTGATGACAGCACAGTGGTACAAAACACTGAACAGGCATGCAATCAGGAATACATATCCATGCTTGAAGTAGAAAAAGATATCAAAAATCTGAAATGTGGAAAGGCAGCTGGAGTAGATGATATTAGACCAGAAATGCTCAAGTATGGAAGTATTAAAGTTTTACAGTGTCTACGCTGCATAGTTCAGGGCCTGGACAGAAGGACGAATTCCAGATGATTGGAGTAGAGCTCTCATAGTACCCATATATAAAATTTGATTGATTGTGAGAATTAGAGGTATTTCTCTACTGAGTGTTCCTGGTAAGATTTATGCCAGTATACTTCAGAAACGGTTGAGAAGGATTGTGGAAGAGAAGTTTGGTGAACAAGCTGGATTTAGGCCAAATAGAGGCTGTCAGGATCAAATATTCACTTTACGACAAATAGTTGAAAAGGTCATGGGAATATAACAAATATCTGTATTTAAGTTTTGTAGATCTGGAAAAAGCATATGACAAGGTGCCGAGAGAGAAGCATTCAAAATGCTACAGTTGTATGGTGTCAATGGGGCATTATATCAAGCAATATACTTAGTCTTTATTTGAGTTGTAAATCAGCAGTTAGAATTGAAGTAAGTACAGGGAGATGGTTTAATGTTAAATCTGGTGTCAGACATACTTAGTCTTTATTTGAGTTGTAAATCAGCAGTTAGAATTGAAGTAAGTACAGGGAGATGGTTTAATGTTAAATCTGGTGTCAGACAAGGATGTACATTATCACCTCTGTTATTCATTATCTATATGGATTACATTATGAAGGAAAGTGGTATTAAACCTGATATCAAAATTGGAGATGTTAATGTCAGCTCCTTGCTTTATCTATATGGATTACATTATGAAGGAAAGTGGTATTAAACCTGATATCAAAATTGGAGATGTTAATGTCAGCTCCTTGCTTTATGCAGATGATGTTATACTTCTAAATAAATCCACTACAAGTTTGCAAGATTCTCTGACTAAATCGAATAACTGTTGTAATAGATATGGTATGAAGGTCAGTCAGTATTAAAAAGACAAAGACAATGAAAATAGGTAGAATTGTTGAAAAAGTCAACTGTCTTGTGAACGGGAAACATGTGGAACAAGTAAAACATTTCAGCTACTTAGGCACGATTTTTTACTGAACATGGTAAATTAAATATGGAAATAGACAACAGAATTAACAAAGCTGGTATGGTAGGAAGTCAATTGAATAAATTCATATGGAATAAGAGAGAAATTAGTTGGAACACTAAATTAGCTGTATACAAGACAGTGTTCAAACCAGTTTTAACTTATGGATCTAAGAGCTGGGACAGAAGTAAAATACTTGACCAAAGACTAGAGACTGCAGATATGAGAGTCCTAAGAAAGATTAGAGGCGTGAACAGATGGCATCAATGGCAATATATTAAAAACGAGGATATTAGGAAAGAACTTGACATTGTCAGCATCCAGGAATGCGTTAGCAGAGCTAATCTCAGGTGGTATTGTCACTGAAACAGAACGGGCAAGGAAAGATTAGGCAAACAAGTGTTCTCTGTCAGGTTGGTAGGAAAAAGACCCAGAGGAAGACCAATAGGTGGATTGATACGGTAAAAAGTGCCTTAGAAGATATATATATAAATATAAGATCTGACAATGTTCTAGCTTTGACAGAAAATTGTAGGTAGGAAGTTAGTAATGATGTAAATTTTTTATGTAGTACTATCATATCCTGCCCCTTGAGGGTGAATGTCAGGAATTTGATGATGATAATATAGCATTCCAAACATGAGTATATAAGCATCCCGGTTATTAAAAAAAAAAAAAAAAAAAGTGGATAAATCTGACCGAAATATGTTTCGAAAGAGAAGAGAATGTGATATTGCGAGAGCAACAGGCCTAAAGGAATCCATATTGTGCACCATGCTACAAACATGAAACTTGTTTAGCAAGAACCACTGCATGTGCTGTAAAGTCGATTTAGAAGAAGAAATACAGTATTAACTGTAGTTATAATTTTAAGAGACAGTCCCTGTCACTATTGAGAGTTCCTCTTCCAGATCGTCCGCCTTTTCCTTTAGTAGTTTATCTCTTCCAGTTAATCTAAACACCTCCTCTAAAAGTGTATATTTTGGCTGTCCTCAGTAAAGTAATTCACTTCGGCATGATTAGATATTCAATGTCGTATTATATATTGGTGGGATTAGGCTGGGGATCTCGGAGTGTTAATAGATAAGAAGTTGAAGTTCAGGGGCCATGTGGGAAAGATTACAAATACAACTCAAAAGATAATGTCATTTTTCCTCTTTGCAAAGCATTGAGAAGACCTCACTTGAACTATTGTGCGCAGGTCTGGTCTCCTGGTTTCCGTTGCATTTCTGATATATTGGAGAGAGTGCAAAGAACTGTTAAAAATGATATCTGGATTATGGAATACTGATTATGAAGATAGATTGAGAATTTGTAGACTGCAGACACTAGCAAATGGAAGAAAGAGGGGTAATATGATTGAGACATACAGGATTTCAATTTATGGAAGTAGAGAAAAGACAAGAGGGCATCCTTGGAAGCTGAGAATGAATACCTCCAAGAAGGGTGTGAGGGCTAGATTTTTCTCTCAAAGGGTGGTGCATGGTTGGAATGGATTGCCTTTGGATGTTTTGTGAGTGCAAGCATTGTGAATGAATTCAAGAATAAGTATGATAGCTGGTGTGTGTAGTATGTGACCTCCCTCGATGAGTCTCTGACTCCCCGGAGGTCTCTCTTAATTAATAATAACTAATACTGTATTTCTTTATTAGGAGTGAAAGATGTTAATAGTAGTATTTTTATTTTTTTTTAGCATACAGTTTGGTATTGTAGCATATGATGATACTGTAGTTCTTCTTCGATGTTGAAGTTTTTTTTCTTCCACTTGGTTAGACTATAGACTACAGTAAATTCAGTTTAATCCTTTATCCAAGTGTAAGCAAACAAAGTTTGCACCTGTAGTATCTTCAGGACTGAGGCAACTCATGGTAAAGGTGGACCAAGCGCACAACACTATTTGTCTAAGTATATCTCCCATAATGCAAAGCACATCTCCTTGCAGACATGTATAATGCTATGCAGGGAAGAGCCACTAACTAGACCAGTTTCAACCTTGATTTTCAGTCAGATTCTTGTCAGTGGAAGCCAGACCCAGAGGTGGTGATATTAAGGTGGAAGCAATGGAGAAGTCACATTTACCTATACGAGTTGCCAAAAAGTGTCTCACCTTATTAAATTATTCTGGATTTAGAGAAAGATGGTGGAAGTTTTTCCATACCCCCCTTGCTTAGACTAGAATAAATTCCAACATCTTTCTTTAAATTCAGAGTAATTTAATAAGGTGAGACACGAATTTGACATTCTAATTCATTCCAAAGATGTTTGATGGGGTTGAGGTTTGGACAGTCCAACATTTCAAGGTGGTTTTGTGGAAATCAGTCAGAAACATGCAGTGCAGTATGGCATGGAGTATTGTCATACTGAAATATGCAAGGGTCACTACCAAAGTACTTCCACAGCATTGAAAGTTTGGAGTTGTCCAGGATATGTAGATAGCCATCAGATGTCATGGTTTTGAGCATGTCCTGTCCAACTAAAACACCCCCATACGATTACTGAGCTTCCACCAAACTTGACAATTAGAATGATGCAGTCCTGCTGGAATCTCTGAGTAATCTCCAGATCCAAACACGACCATCAGAGTGAAACATATGGAAGACGACTGCAGACAGATTTACTGCAAGGTCTGCTTCTGATAACATGCAGAATGCTTGAACATTTCGAGAGCTTGTCAATCTCATTCAGTGAATGTCAGTGGTCTGTTTTCCTACTGTAGTATCACCAACTTTCCATCTACGAGTGGCATAAGCAACGGTAGATTTCAGTATGCTGAGACGAGTAACAATGTCAAGATAGAAAGACCACTAATGCAACACACCTATCATTCCACATTGGAAGTCTGTCAATTCAGCTGAGCGAGACATCTTGACAGTGCAAAACATGCTGGAAATCCAACTGTTTATTACCAGATTTAAGCAGACACTCCCTGAATATTTGCAGGGCATGTAAGGTGTCAAAATTTGGCAACATAGTGTATAGTCTATATTTAAGTTGTAGGTTAGCAGGTTAAATTGAAGGTTACAAGATGACTTGAGTAAGATCAGGTGTCCGAGAATGCACATTATTTCTACTCATTTATCTATATAAATCATATGAAGGAAAACGATATTGAATTTTGTAATAATAAAAACTTCAAAGATTAGGCATTTGCCTGTTCAGCTACACTGGTCTTCCTCTTTCTCTCTTTGGTCTATATCTGCCAATTTTGGTAGCCGATATCTTTCCATCCTAAATGGATGTTCTTTTCATTTACATTGTAAATAGCAAGTACTTTTTCAATGTCTTCATTTCTTGTGGTCCAATTTTGCATCCTTTGATGTCATCTTCCTTATACCCTCTTTTACCTTGCAGTGTCAAGGGTCCATTGATCATCGGACCTCACTCCGTTTACAGGATAAGGTGGTCAGCCTTATGCCCCAGTGTATCCTATGGCCTGTAGTGTAGATTCTCAAGGCCAGTTTGCAGGATGAAAAACCCCAGAATAAACTGGGGAAAAAACCCTGCTGCCCAAGACTGGCTAACTTAGCTATGGCTGAGGAAGATCCTTCAGCTCCTCACGTCACCGACAGGAATCGAACCTAGGACACTCCTTCCCCAGGCATATGGTTGCGAAGTGCATAGCCACTAGGCTAACTGCATCCTTTAATTGCTCTTAAAAATCTCATCTCTGCAGCTTGTATTTTACTTTCATCTTTCTTTTTAATGGTCCATGTTTCTGAACCATAGAGTAGAAGAGGTCCTTTATAAAATTTTAGTAGTTTCTTGTCTGTTTTTATTCAGTGCTCTTTTAATTGTTCCACAGATTTTCTGAAATTTCTTTATTTTTTTTCATCTATATCTTTTAGAACTGCATATCTTGGTCACCTACTTTGTAAAGAAAAACATAAGATACTTCAATTGATTATCAAAGGGAAGATAAATGGAAGAAGAGGACAAGGAAGACGAAAATCTTGGCTGGCATGGGTTCTGAGAGACTGCTCAAAGTAGCTGAGGATCGCTCAAAATCTGCCAAGGTGGTTGCGACTTCTGATAGATGGCACTCTTTAACATCTGTTAATTTCCTCCAACAGTTATTAATTTTAAGAATCTGAGATGTAAATATTCTCCACCATATTTATGCCATCTAATCTGGTTGATTTTATTTTTTGATAACTTTATTGCTTCTTTAAGTTCATTGGTTTTATATTAGTACTGAATTCTTCATTATTTTCTGTTATTAAATTTGGTTCATACAATAAATTCTTATGTTCTATCCATTGTTTCTCTTCTATTATGTTGATTTGTGCTATATCATTTTCTTGTTTAATTTCCTTGTATTTTGTAGTATGGGTTTAGCTGTTTTTTTTTATTTTTGTATATTACTTCTGTTTCCTTTGTGTTTTTGAAGTGATTTGTATGCCATTTTTTTTTTATTGCATTTCTGTATGTGTTCCAGATTTTTGATGGTTTTCTTTTTACTATTTTATTTTTCTTTTCAAGGACTTCAGAGGCTGCTATAAATTTCAATTGATTTGGGCTTCTTTTAGATAGTCTGTTAATCGTGACTGATATAGCATGCTGATGCTTTCTTCTTGTAATAGATATACTTACTTTCTCCATTTTGCTAGTATTTCTATTTTAGAGACTAATAAATGATCTGAAAAAATTTCACTTCCTCTGTAAACATGTACAGCTTTCACACATGGAGCTAGTTTCTGATTAGTAATGATATAATCAATTATATTGTTCCTCTGCCATTCCTAAGTATATTTATATTTTTTTTTGAAAATTGGTTATTTTAACATTATTTAAAGTACAAAAGTCTAATAGTCTTGACCATTGTTATTCATGCAATTCCTGATATTTTCCTAAGACATTTGGGATTGGATTATTTCCAACTCTGGCATTAAGATCTGCTTTTAGTATATCATCATCATCAAATTCCTGCCATGTACCCTCAAGGGGTGTGATAGTACTTCATGACAAATTTACATCATTATTAACTTCCTATCTACAATTTTCCTCCAAATCAGTCTGTTCCTTGTCAAGACTCCAACATTATCAGATCTTACATTTCTATCATCTAAGGCACTTTGTACCGTATCAATCCACCTATTTCTTGGTCATCCTCTGGGTCCAACCTGGCAGAGAACACTTGTTTTGCTAATCTTTCCTCACCCATTCTGTTTTAAGTGACTGTACCACCTGAGATTAGCTCTGCTAATATAGTCATTTTTATTACATTTACGGTAACTGTTTTTGTAGTTCCTCTGAAGAAGGTAGGAATCCTCATTCCTCCTGTCTTCAGAGGCATATACTCCTATGATATTTAAGTATCTTCTGTTTTTAATTTAACTTACAAATCAATCATTTACAAAATTGTACTTTTGGATTCTATTTTTTCATTTATTATCAGTTAAAATGCATTTCATTTCTGGCCTTACAACTATGCCCTCTCTATATTTCTTCTATAATCTACTCTTTCCCTTTCAATATACCCTATTCCTCCTATGGGTTTAAATTCAGAAGCCTTAAGGTAGCAGCCCTACCACTGAACTATTCCATCGTCAGGCTAGTCCCCTGACATGGAGAACATAATCCTACTTGTAAGCTGACAGAAAAAGATAATCGGATTGAATCTATGGGAAACGACAAAATATAATACACATAGCAAACTGGAATGTAAGAGGAATAGCATATAAAGAAATTGAATTAGACCAGTTATTAAATGAAAGAAATTTTAAAATAGCAGTAATCACTGAAACAAAAAACAAATTAAAAGGAACTATGAGAACTGAAAATTTTAATGTGATATACAGTGGAGTTGACAGACTAAAGAGCACAAGCAGGAGTCATGATTTGGATTCATAACTCCCTTTCAAAACAGTTAAAACATAAATTATGGAACGAAAGAATAATAGAAGCTAGAATAAAAATAGAGGCTATTTAACAATAATTGGTTTATATGCCCCAGAAGAAGGAAGAGAACAGGATAATATTGATTTTTATAATCAACTAAAAAACATATATAATAAAATAAATAAAAATGATTACATAATTTTAGCAGGAGACTTAATATAAAAACGATACTAAATGCAGCAGCAAATGAAAGACCAAAAAATTCAATAAAAGAAAAAAACTGAAGATCTGGGATGATACAATCAAAGAAATAATCAAAAAGAAAAAAGAAGCCTATCACAAATGGTTAAGCAGTAAAAGATTAGAATATGAAAATAGAATATAAAAGAATAACAGCCATAGCTAAAAGAGAAGTCAGAAGAAGACAGTATAAAAGATTTTGAAACACCTAAATGCAGATACCAAAGAAAACAAAATTAAACACTGAATTGAAATTAGAAGAATTTCTAAACTACTCCACAGAATCGTGGACAGACAAATATTTTAAAAGACAACTGGCAAACAATTAATGAAAATGAAATAACTTAAGAATTAGAAATCAGCCTGAAAGAAACAAGAAACGGCAAATCACCTGGAGAAGATAAGCTACGTTCAGAACTATATAAACATGCAGGAACAAGATTCAAAGAAAGACTCATTATTTTTAAATAAAATGTACTCAACTGGTATCCCCCTAATAGAATGGAAAAAAGCAATTGTGATTCCTATCTTTAAGAAAGGTAATAGAGATGACCCTAAAAACTATAAAGGTATCAGTATACTAAATTCCTGTTACAAAACATATAGCAGAATCTTAATTAACAAACGATTGAAATATTCTGAAAACTTTATTCTAGAGGTACAGAATGGATTTAGAAAAGGACGATCATGTATAGACCCAGCTTTTTGTCTAAAGATAGATAAAAGAGATGGACTTGTAAAATTAATAGAAGATGCAATTGCCTCCCAAAATTTAAGTGTGATGAAATATCACTGCATAGTACACCAAGAAAATTTATGCACATGTATATTATTTATATGTTAAATACAACAGAAACAATAAAGCTGGCATGGTAGGAAGTCAATTGAATAACAGAGAAATTAGCCGGAACACTAAATTAACCCTATATACAAGATGGTGTTCAAACCAGTTTTAACTTATGGATCTGAGAGCTGGGTCAGAAGTAAAACACTTGACCAAAGACTAGAGACCGCAGATATGAAAGTCCCGAGAAAGATTAGAGGCGTGAACAGATGGCATCAATGGCAATATCATATTAAAAACGAGGATATTAGGAAAGAACTTGACATTGTAAGCATCCAGGAATGCGTTAGCAGAGCTAATCGCAGGTGGTATGGTCACTGAAACAGAATGGGTGAGGAAAGATATGTTCTCTGCCAAGTTGGCAGGAAAATGACCCAGAGGAAGACCAAGATATAGGTGGATTGATACGATACAAAGTGCCTTAGACGATAGAAATATAAGATCTGGTAATGTTGGAGTCTTGACAAGTAACAGACTGATTTGGAGGAAAATTGTATATAGAAAGTTAGTAATGATGTAAATTTTTCATGTAGTACTATATCCTGCACAACCCTTGAGAGTACATGGCAGTAATTTGATGATGTATATATATTTGTATTTGGTTGAGTCAATTTTATTCTAAAAGTTAAAAGTCATTGCACCAATCAGAATTGAACACTTGTGTAAATTTCCAGAACTCTAGGCTATGAGCGAAAGTGTGTATTTGTCTTATGTTCCAGATAATTTTTTATACCTAAGTTTAGTTTCAGATGTACATTTACTTAATTGCATAAATTACATATCAACTGAAAACCGTTAATGACTATTTGTAATGTAAATTCTTATTCTTAACACTAAAGACCAAGCCTTACTTAAAAAAACAAACAAATATAGTATCAGTACTTTATTAACGTGTACATTAAGCTATGCTGCTTGCATTCGAAGCAATTCTTGGCCATAAATCAGCACATTCTTTTGCCACGGGTCCAGTAATAGCAGAACCTAAACACGGAAAAAATAATTACAAATGATTAATAATGTCACCCTCTGTTATATTGCTACAATAAAAGAGAAATTATAATAGGAAGTACAGCTATGGCTTTCATATGCCACTAAGGCATAACAATTTAATTCCCTTGTCAGCTACCCTTCCTAATAACTTTAAAGGCTGCCTGCTGCTCAATTTCTCCACACCACTCTGAAATTACCTGTTCGGTTTTGAAGAGTATAGCTACTGCTATTTAACATCCTTTTAAAAGGTAAAATTATTACAACAGGTATCTCCATGGAGCCAGAAGACTTACCTTGTCAATATAAGGGAGGTTATATCGACACATTAGCCAATATTCACACAATATGTATCACAGCTCTACTTAAGTTTATTCACAGAGAAAGTACTCACAACCACCTCTGGCAGTGCATGCCACCCATTCACCTTCAAACAAAAAAATCTATCCTAACACTTACAGTTTTCAAGGGGTGACTCTTCATTCCCGTCTCTCGAGCACTATACCAAAAAAAGTTAATCATATAAAAACTCTTTACTAACTCATACATTTTATCATACCACCTCTCTTATGCCCATCAGCTAGTTTTTGAAGCCCACAGACCCTCAGCCTATTTTCATAAATACACCTAATTCTACTGACAATTCCACCTGTCCCCCAATACCTCTTATAGTGCTGGTGCCTATTTTCAACTGCACCAATGCATCTGAATTTTCATTTGCACTAGTTCTCTTATGAAAAAATGTCCCATGGCATTCTTCCTCTCACTACCATCATTTTTGTTTGTGGTTTAAGTCAATTACTTTGCAAGTCCCAAACTGCCAGTCCCTCATACTTGGATGTACAAAGTGAAGATTGCACCAAGTTTTCCGAATTACCTCCAGCTTTGCTCAATAACTGATCCCATAGAAAAGGTTCAGATCAGATATTTTGTAATGACCAGGCTTAAGAAACTATGCAGAGCCCATATTTACCCACCCAAAATCCTCACAGTAGATCAAAATGATTAATAAAAATTCACAGACAATCATATTAAGTCCTGCCCACAAATAGAATTTTTGAGGCTTATATGGATTCTCCCATGCAGAGATGCTAAGACCATCTTTTCCTGGTAGTTGAAGTGGAATATTAGTATCAAGATCTCTAGAAACTGTCAAAACTGTGTGCCATCAAATCAATGTTTTGCAAACTAGGTTCAAGATATATGAACAAGTGTTGCTACACATATCCCAAATTTGGTGGATCCTGCTATCCATTCCTCCAACTTATATGACAAAACCTGCACTGTTCAATGATTGTTCCATTCCCATGCAGAACCACTAATCTTCACTGACACAAATGCATCATTACTATAGCATCTGCAACTAAAAAACACTCTTGAAGAGATGCTTGCATGACATCAATCCTTACATTGCCTCTTCTACTGTTGAACTTCAGCAGAACTCGTTGGAACATGTTATGCCAACCCACAATTTGTGCTAAACCTATAATGACACAAGTCACAACTGTTTAGCATCCTTTTACAGTTGAATTTCTGATTCAAATTCGGTATTCATTCATTTTACTTCTGCAAAACAGCTTTCTCCATGAAGTATTCCTTTAAAAAATAAAATAAATAAAAAAAAAAGAGCTCTTAAATAAACAAGAGATTTCAGACAAGTTCTTTGAATTGTTCCTACTAGCAAGAGCAAATACCCCAACTTAAAAAACTGGTCTTCTTTGAATCTTTCATCTCTGAATGCAGTTTACCACTGAAAATTAAACCTTTTCTTTTTCGATTAAGACCACAGTATCAGTGTAGTGGTTTTTATCTTTACATACTGTTTGGTTAACTGTTATCATTTACCTGTCTCCATTATATGCTAATCAACAACTGTATTTGAATAAATGCAAACCAAAAGATAGTAAACTTTGATATGCTATAGAAAATGACTTTTTAGGTGGCAAATCCAAGGAGTTCCACCAACCTATAAATATTGTAAGTATAGCAGATAATTGATCGCTGTCATTTTAACAAAGATATAAATCATCCTTGTTTATCAGTCAAATATTTAAAAGCATACCATGGACATCCAACTGGAGTAGCACCCCACTGAAGTTCAGGAGGATCCAGTTGAGAACTGCAGATGCCGTCCTCCCCAGCTTCAAGTTTGCCAGACAATTTCTGTTTATAGACAAATCCTGCACCTTTTAACCAGATTACCTCTATTTTAAAAGTGAAATTTCTGAAATGTCTTGATCTACAATTTACATATTAACTAGAATAGGCAGTTTCATCATTTATTAACATCACTGGAAGATGCTGCACACAAAAGCTGTAAGGCCCATGGCAAATAAACGCATGGGCTGAGATCATGAGCAAAGCAATTAGTTCTTATTTCTCTTGAAGAGGTACAGCTACAGATGATCAAGTTGTTTCAGCTTGATCATCTGACACAGCTTTCTCTAAATATACTTCAGAGGAAGCCGTTTCACAGACTTGAGACAGATGGAATGAAAGATGGCTAGTACTAGTTTGGTGAGTCAGCAACAGTCACATGTAAAAGGAAGCTATATGTTTAGCAGAAATAGAGGACGTAATGGATGCTAGTTCTGATGAACAGACACCTCTATGGTGACAGTTATTCATCAGAAGAAAGATAATGTAGAAATTGATCGACTGTATTCTTCTGACCAGCATCAAGAATTTAAGTATCTTAGGTTTGCCAACACAAATGCAGGAGCAATATTCCTATGTTGGACAGATGAAAAGTAACATCTCAAGTACAAAAATGTGCATTATCCCCCCCCTCTGTTATTATAGGAAATCAGGAACAGAATAAATTTATATGGAAATAAAAGAGAAAATTGTCAAAACACTAAATTAGCTGTGTACAACACAGTGTTCAAATCAATTTTATCTTATGGATCTGAGAGCTGGGTTAGAAATAACACTCGATCAAAGACTGGAAACCATACATGAGAGTTCTGACTAAGGTTTGGGGAGTGAACAGATGGCATCAATAGCAATATCATTTTGGAATGTGTTAGCAGATCCCATATCAGGTGATATGGTCACCTAAATAAAATGGGAGGAAAGATTAGCAAAATAAACATTCTTCAACAGGAAAAAAGACTGAGATCTAATTGGACTGATATAGTAAAAAGTGCTTTAGAAGACCAAAATATAAGTTCTGATATCATTGGAGTATGATATCGGAGAAAATGGTCAATAAGAAGTTAGTAATGAGTTCTCACCTAGTATTATCACAATATTTTGTACACCCTCTCCCTTAGGAGAGATGTCAGGAATTTGATGTTTTTCAAGATTCTTCTGACATCAAGTCAGAAGGCATACCCACAGTGATCCAGGTAAAAGAGGCGATTTTCCTAAATCATTTCTTCCAGAATTGGATAAAAGGAATGATGCCAGGAGATCAGTTTTATCTGCACTCAAAGTTGCACTCAGCTGCTTCTGTGAGAAGCCAAGAAAGCATGACTACCATTGATGCAGATAGTGAGTTTTTTATATTTTTAGTCCATTTACTTAGCTCTGTTAATGATGGATTTGCAAGTGTTGCAGATTTAAGCAAGCTGTGAATGAAGATGGAGTTTTGGTGCAAAGCTCCTTTTGGACCCTATAAGTAGATTGACACCAAAACTCCATCTTCAATTACAGCCTGCTGCGTCATCTAAGCATCTGCAAAGAATATCAGACCAAAGAAAAGCACAGGCACCATCCTTGTAGTGGAGGGAATCATACAGGATGTAGTTTGGATAGCAATTGTTGTGGTGGAGATTTGGGGTTCAGTAAAAAAAACAAAAGATTAGTTTTGGCTCTTTATTTTATCAAATGCTTTTTCACCCATATGCAAGCATGCGCTTAAAATTCTCAGTTTTTCTTCAAAAGATAAGCGCCTATATAGCACAATTGGGACAATGGTATGTTGTGCCTTTTGATTAGAAAAGTTCTTAGTTCAATTCTCATTGTGACGAGAAGAATCTTTATATGGGTTTTTTTAACTGAAGCTGAGTTAGCTGATCTCATATGGAGGTACCAGGGTTTCTCCTCCTGGAAACTCTGGATTTTTCATCCTGCATACAGACAAGTCGGTCTTGAGTATACACACAATTTACAAACAAAAAATACTAATGACAGCAGACAATAGATGACTGTACTGACAGTTCACTGTATTTGGTGGTGGAGAAGAGAATTGTAGTAGGTGCCATGTAATAACAATATGAGAGCACCATCTCCAAATCTACTAGGAGAACTACATAATTATATTTGTTTAATGAATGATAAGCTATACAACAGATATTTTCTGGTACTTGTCTTACTCTAGCCAATCAACAAGATGTTCTTATATAATATTATATAGATTATTATATACATAGATTGGGCGATTCTAGCTTATTTTGCTTACGTTTAACTCCAGTTAGGGCCTGCTGCCAGTGGTGGTGTCAAGCGTAAGCATAAATGCAAATTGATGCACGATAAGGTAGAAGTGTTGAAACAACAATAGTATTTCGGTGCAGAAATTGTTATAAGGTATTGGGTTCATCAACTGTTTATTGATGACACACACACACACACTTCTAAATTACTACACAGAATTGTGGACAGACAAATATTTTAAAAAAGACAACTGGCAAACAATTAATGAAAAGGAAATAACCAAAGAATTAGAAATCAGCCTGAAAGAAACAAGAAACGGAAAATCACCTGGAGATGAACTATATAAATATGCAGGAACAAGATTCAAAGACTTATTATTTTTAAATAAAATTTATTCAACTGATATCCCCCCAATAGAATGGAAAAAAAGCAACTGTGATTCCTATCTTTAAAAAATGTAATAGAGATGACCCAAAAAACTATAGAGGTATCAGTATACCAAATTCCTGTTACAAAATATATAGCAGAATCTTAAATAGCAAACTAATGAAATATTCCGAAAACTTTATTCTAGAAGTACAGAATGGATTTAGAAAAGAACGATCATGTATAGACCCTGTTGTTTGCCTAAAATTAATATAGAGAAAAGAAGAGAATACAATTTAGAAACACATATTGCATTTATTGACTTTGAAAAAGCATTTGACAAAGTTAAAAGAAACATATTATTTAACAAATACCAAATACTATCCTAAAAGCTATCACAAGTATATATGAAAATGATCAAATACAAATAAGATTAAATCACAAGCTATCATATACGAGAGGGATAAACCAAGGGGTCCGACAGGGATGTCCCCTCTCTTTTTAATATTTACCTAAATGAAATAATAATAAAATGGAATAAAATTATTTACATCAAGGAATTAAACTTTCTCCTTTTTGCCGACGACCAAATAATAATTACAAATTCTGAAGATAACTTACAGAAAGCTATTTTAGATCTAAATGAGATAGTCAAAGATTATGGCTATATGTTGATATGATAATATCAACAGAAAAATCAAGAACTATGGCCTTTAAAGGACAAGATCCAGCAAGAACTAAAATAGTAATAGATAACAAGATCTTAGAACAGGTGAATTCATTTAACTACCTAGAATGTATGATCACATATGAAAAAGATATAAACGCAAAAATTGCAAAATATTTAAAAATAACAGGTGTAATTAACTCTATATTTAAACCAAATCCAGTTCAAAAACAAACCAGACTAAAAGTATACAATACATTAGCCCTACCAGTCTTAATGTATGGAAGCAAAATCAGGACAATAAAACAAAAAGACAAATAAAGATTAATAACAGCAGAAATGAACTTTATGAGAAAAACTGCAAAGTATACCCCATTTGATCACACAAGAAACAAAGAAATTATGAAAGAATTAAATCAAGAAAACCAGTAATAGAAAAAATTAAAAAAATATAAACATAAATGGATGGAACAAGTTCAAAGAATGAAAACAGAAAGATTACCAAAACAAGCCATTAGGAAAAAGAAAACCAGGACGTCCTCTTAAACGATGACTTCTAAGGCTAGAACAAGCCATGCACGACGATATATATATATATATATATATATATATATATATATATATGAGAGAGAGAAGCACTGAAATTCTTTGCAGCAATTTCAATAAGCAAAAAATGTTACATGGGATGAATTTGCTGAACTTGTACCTGACAAGCGTATAATGTTGATGAAACCATATTATATTGGTGATGCACACTGAGGACAGTAGCAACAGAGGATGAAGAGCTAATAGGATTCAATCTAAAGTGAGAGTTAGTCTTAAGGTGCTCAAATGCACATAATATACTGTGAAATGGAAATGGCCAGGTTACCACCAAACTCTATGGTAGAATGGTTTGAAAATTTTTTTTGTACTTCCAGGGAATTTATCCTGGAAGGGCAGACAGTCAATTTCCTGTTCCATTGTGAAGTGGACATTAGTGTGTTGGCTATTTAAATATACAGGCAGCCCCCGGTTTATGCCAGTTGCCTGCACGTGTTTTCTTACTATAGTGTGGTTGACTGAGAAATAACACTAGCAGGCACCCTAGTGTTTGAGTGTTACTGAGCTACGACGTATATGTATCGAACCTAGTTTTAGTGTTGAATCCACCTAATTGTTCTATTTAAATTTTTTTACTTATGTATTTAAATTGATAAAGTACGTAATTACCATGTCTAATAATAGAAGTGCAGAAAAATTAAGCAGAACTTGGTGTTAATAAGGTACGGAAATCAATCACACTTGAAAAGAAGATGGAGGTGATTCGAAGAATGAAAGATTGGGAGACACGTGCTAATGCCTGTAGAAGTATGAACTTACCCCCATCGACTGTTACTACAATTATGAAAAATGCAGATAGAATAAAACAGTCTGCGCAACAATCTATGGCAGCCCTAAATGCAAAACATGTATGTTATAGCAGGGGTAAACTTCATGAAAAAATTATTATCATTATGGGTGGATGACTTGAATCAGAAAAACATTCCTCTCACACAGGCTGTTATAACTGAGAAAGCAAAAACACTTCTAAATTACTACACAGAATTGTGGACAGACAAATATTTTAAAAAAGACAGCGTAACTGAGAAAGCAAAAACAGTTTTTGAGGATCTTAAAAAGACAGATGGAGAGAATTTCAAGACTGTGTAGAACAAGGAAGTTATCCTCCTGATCTCATTTTTAATGTTGACGAGACTGGGCTCTACTGGAAAAAATTGCCATCACGCACCTTCATTTTCTGTGAAGAACGTTCCACCCCAGGTTTTAAAGCTGCAAAAGTCTCCAGAACTTGGAAGCTTAAACCAATGTTGGTGTACCATTCACAGACACCACATGCTTTCAAGGGTCTAAAAGCCATGCTGCCAGTCTATTGGAAATGAAAGAAAGCTTGGGTTACACAAGACGTTTTTATAGATTGGTACAAAATAATTTTTGTCCTACTATGCTTCGCTTCTGTAAAGAAAATGATTTGCCAGCGAAGGCATTGCTTTTCTTGGATAATGCCACTGGACATCCTCAAAACCTTGCTGAAGTAAGAACAACATCGGATGTCAAGGTTGTTTACATGCTCCCCAAACACACAACATCGCTTTTGCAACCGATGGATCAGGGGATTATATCATCCGTATAACATTTATGGAAATGGTAAGTCTTGGACACTTCAGGAAAAACTATTAAAGACTATTGGTGGTCATTCGATATTTTGAAGGGCATTAACACCAAGGCAGCTTGGAATGAAGTGTCAGCAAAGTGTTTAAAAGGAGCATGGCAAAAACTTCTTCCAGCATTTATGCACGACTTCACGGAATTAGAGCAGGAGGGGAATGTTATTGAAGATGTTACCAAGCTTGCGGGAGAGGTGGGATTGTACAATATTACAGCTGAAGATGTGACAGAAGTCTTAGAGAGCCATGATAAACCGCTTTCCAATGAAGACTTAATAGAATTAGCTGAACAATTAAGTCAACATCCAAGGAGGAGAAAGAAAACGAATAAGGTCCTCTGAGAGATATGAAAACGGACGATTTACAGCGTATCCTTGCAAGCATAGAGACATTGACTGATGAACTCTGTGAAATGGACCACGATTGGGAATGGAGTGCAAACGTAAAAAGGAGTGTAATTGCATCTATTCGACCTTACACTGAACTCCTTAAAGAAAGAAAATCGAGGCAGTTAGCATCGCATACGTTTTTAAAAAAAATTGCAGGTGGTCCGAAACCAGGAACTTCAACATAGAAATATGTAATATCTTTTCGAAGTTTAATATTTTTTTGTATATAATTTTGTTTTAACAAATATATATGTATGTATTATCAAAGCTTTAAATATAATGTTACACATACTTCATTTGCATATTTTTTGATTGCGCAGAACATAACTTCATACCTCCCATTAAAATTGGGTTCGTTTTACGTCCGTTTTTTCAGGAACGAAACTGCGGCATAAACCGAGGGCTGCCTGTACTAGAAGTACATTTATCCAATATGTCTGGATCACGTGGCCAAATAGCAAACATATCAACATAGGACAGCCAAAGCACTGGTTTGAGAGTAGCTGTATCGATAGCTAGCTTTTCCAACTAGTGACTGTCTGCCCTTCATGGATACACTAATCACATGGTTTCGAGATGGTTCCTTATCTTTTTCTATTTAAAGAAAACCCACACATACAGTGAGATATTTACAGTCACATCACCATCCATCTCAACAGTATGGTATCCTAAAAACACTAATTCACAGGGCAATCTGTTCCAATGACAATATCCTTACAGCTGAATTCACTTGCATCATACTTTCTTAGCCAATGGCTATAATCCTCATAGGATAGAAAAAAAATAGTATATGCTCTCTAGAAATCCCTTCCATTGCCTATCACACAAAACTTACCATTCCATATATTCAAGGCATCTGAAAAGATATCCAGAGTGCTTAATAAATTTCATCTACCATATTTCACCAAGGACAAACTCTCTTCTTTATCACATCCAGAGTTTATGAAGTGTCTTGTTCTTGCAACTTGGCTTACTATGGCCAGACAGGAAGAACTGTTGACATCTGCCTTGGTGAACATAAATACACCCAGCACTATCACTATGGCAAGTTGGGTCTAGCAGACCATGCCTTAGATATCCGTTCACACAGGATCAAATGGAAGAAAACAAGTGATACACAAAAGTCATTAGTCTTGTGCTCTGAAGATGCTGGTTATAATACCAGCAAAATATCAGTTAATAAATATTATTTTCTTATTATTCTGTGTTGTAATCAACATGTACCACCAATATATAAGCCTTTCAATGTGTTATACAATATGGAAATCTCCACTTCTAAAACCAAAGTCATGACATTTAAAGGCCAAGACCAAATTAGAAGCAAAATTTGCAACAACAGTTATATTATAGAATCGGTTAATACATTCAAATATCTAAGCTTATCTTATGAAAGAGAAAAAAGACACAACATAAAATAACCAAATAAATAGGATTAACAAAAACTATTAATCAGATGTTCAATCCAAATTTAATAAGCAAGAAAACAAGAATGCAAAACTCAATAGCAAGATCTACCCTAATGTATGGTTCAGAAGACTGGACCATAACTCAAGCAGATAAAAAAAAAAGACTGATAAGCTCTGAAATGAGATTCAGGTGCAAAACAGCTAGATACAATAGACTTCAAAAGAAATAGCAATATCTTAAAGGAACTTGAGGCGATACCTGTCTTAGACTACATTGATCTTTATAAAGAGAGAGAGAGAGATGAAGACAACATACAGAATGAATGAGTGAAAGAATGGAGGATGGCCTTTGAAAAGATGAGAAGAGACTGTAACACGCCAATAGGCCTATTACTGGAAAGGTAGGAGGAGAGACGTTTAGTAAGAGACCCAAACAAAAGTTTCTGGAAGAAACCAGAATTCCAGCTACATGCAAATGAAAAGGATGGCAATGGCATCAGAAGCATTCTTTTCGACAATTTTGAAGCCTTTACTTAGGCTTGAAACACATGCATTTCAAATGAAGGTGATTTATTACGCCTCATATGGAAATGGCAGAATGGCTATTAGAACACACACACACACACAATACACTTGCCTCACAGCCCAGGTCGATTTGATTGTAAAAAAGATATTTGTGGAAATCTCCATCATGAGAAATAAGCCTGGACTAATTTGGAATGTGTTGCATTCCTTCTCGGTGATGCCACAATGAATGACAAAAAATAAATCTGTTTATGTATGAAAGAATGCTCATGAAATGAATAAACCAAGTTGATGTAATTTTTTGTACCAGAACTGGACAGTGTAATTGATACCACCATCCATCAGGGATCCTCTAGTTGAAAAAGTTCTATGTTTTATCCTACAGTAGGGTTACTAAGTTTATGTAGAAAAATATTCAAAAGTAAAATAATGAAGTTTTAACTACCTTTCATCTCTCCTTTGTTGTTTACTATTACACCTGCATTATCTTCAAAGTAAAGAAACACACCATCCTTTCGGCGATATGGTTTTCTTTGCCTTATCACAACAGCAGGCATCACTGGAGGAGGAAAAAAAATCAAATTTTCATAAAAAAAATTGCTTAAATATATGAATGAGAATAAAACCAAATATTTTGTAAAGTTAAATTTAGTTCAACACACTACAGCATTTTTTTATGACACCTAAGCACAAGAAAACAGACAGTTACATTCACATAGGGTGGGTACATTTCTACACATTTATTAATATATACAGTAAGCGAAGCAACTCATGCAAGCTGGTTATAGTCCTGCACTGATTTTAAATTTTAATAATAATAAAAAAAAAAACAATTTTAACAAACAAACAAATAATGAACTATTTGTTAAAAATTATATGAAAGTATGTTTTAATTTTTTATAATAATTTTAGCAATGTAAATCTGATTTTTTACCAATTTCTCATATAATAGACAGTCTTCTTGCAAGAATTAACAGTTATCAGAGAAAGTTACCCTTTTATGTTGCAGTCCCTGGATTGCAGATTAAATGTTTCAAATGACACCAGCTCTATCTTTCAGCATAATGAAGCACCCTGCCATTAATGCATTGAATGTGTGTGGCAGTTTTCAAGCAATGCCTTCCCTAACAAATGGATTGGTAGAGACAGATCAATTGCTTGGCCACTGCATTTGCCTGATCTAACCCCATTAATTTTTATTACTTTGGTGGGGCCATGTCAAAACTTCATTATTTGGATGAACGTTGGTCAGAATAACAAGTGCAATTTAAGCAACACTTGTAAATAAATTATACAATGTATTCATGGAGAATTGGCTTGAAAGTTGTATCAGCAATGATGGTAGCCATGTGGAAATGTGTTAATTCTGAACTACATTAAAAATAAAAAATTTAATAATAATTGAACTTCCATATAGTTTTTTACTAAATAGTTTCATTATTTGTATATTTTTAATTATTAAAATTTAAAACCAGTAGAGAACTATTTTGATGACAGAAAATATCTTAAAAGATGTTTTCTTATTGAGTTTCAGTTTATATGGCCTAAACAGAGTAAAAAGCAAATGGGGTACTCCTAAACAAAAATAGGCAAAATAGCCATAAAAATTAATATTTATTTAGAGGAGTAACATGGAAAAATTTCCAGAAATAATAACTATAGATTGCATATTAAAACGTTCACTTCCCTGTTCCGTCATTGTTTAACATAAAACTTTTTTTTATAGAATAAAACCATACATCAGCAATGGACTGGACTTACAATGGGTAGCCTCTCTCACCATCTTGTGCTGATCTTTTTATTGAGGATCTCGAAAGTAAAATTTTTATCTCAAGTAGACCCTAAACCCACAGTATGGTGGAGATACGTAGACGATATTTTCATTGTTTGGAACCACACAAAAAAGGACCTGTTTGATTTTCTAAACAAGATCAACTCATTACACCATACAATCAAATTCACTCTAGATCTTGAAAAAGATAACCAATTATCATTTCTGGACACCCTAATTAAGAAGCAAACGAATGGTCGTCTCGGCCTCTTAGTGGACGTTATTTGCACTTTAGCTCCTCCCACCACATTTCTCAGACACTTAGCATTGTACACATGCTAAAAAAGAGCTTTCTGCATTACAACAGATCAACATGATCTCCATGATGAATTATTACTGATATCTAACAAACTCACCACGAATGGCTACCCTCGGAGACTCGTGCACAAGATACTTTTCTCTGATCCTCCACAAAGACAACGAGATGACACACAGTATATGTCTACAATCGTCATTCCATACGTGGGGACAGTTTCTAATAAGGTTGCAAGACTAGTCAAACCCCATAGAATAAGAGTGACTATTAAACCTACAGAAACGTTTAGGCAACTCTTAAGATCTCCAAAAGATAGCAATCCTTTCTTCAAATATGCTGGAGTTTACAACATACCCTGCTCTTGCGGTTTAAATTACATCAGCCAGACTTCAAGAAGCCTTGAGATTAGACAAAGGGAGCACATTAGAGACGTTAATAACAATAGAGAAGAAAAATCGGGTTTATCCTTTCATTTCTCAAGAACTAACTATTTCTTATTTCAGTTCACAATGATTCCATTGTGAACTGAAATAAGGCTGAGATGTCGGGAGAAAATTTAGCTTGGATTAGCTCTAAAGTTTCCTTGAGTGGGACATTTGTAAATAAAGAGGACACATCAAAGCTGACCATTATGTCAGTATGTTGGAGTGTAAAGTTTTCTATGCTGGCTTTGAAATGGGCTGAGTTTTTTTATGTGTGATGGTGTGTTGCCAGTATAGTGTGTGAGCTCTTTGGCCAAAATTCTACAAACAAATAGAGGGGACAGCCATGGGTTCACCACTCTCCCCAACCTTGGCCAATTTCTTTATGGAGACCTTTGAAGAAAAAGCCTTAGCCTCTGCCCCCACAAAAACCAACCATATGGCTTCGCTACATTGATGATGTGTTCGCTATTTGGCCACATGGCTCTGAAACACTTTTCTCCTTCTTAACACACTTAAACAACCAACACCCCAGAATCAAATTCGCTCTGGAAAAAGAGGAAAACAACAGCCTCCCTTTCCTAGACACACTAGTCACCCACCAGCCTAATGGATCCTTGGTTTTCTCAGTTTACAGAAAACCCACCCATACAGGCAGATACATTCACCAACAATCCCCCCCCCCCTCACAACAATATGGAGCAGTGAAAACACTATACAACAGGGCTAAACTAATCTGTTCAAACGACTTGGCCCTAAACACTGAACTAAATTGCATCCTCAACACTTTCTCAGCCAATGGCTACCCCCCCCCAAAATATCAGAACCTACAAACCACAGACCCCCCCCCCCCACAACAAGGATTACTCTAAATCCATCACCATTCCCTACATCCGAGGCACCTTGAAAAAGATTACCAAAATCTTAAAAAAACATGACCTGACCTCCTGTTACAAACCTTACAGAAAATTGGCATCCCTTATCCGCTCCACTAAAGACCAACCACTTCCCCTAGACCTACCTGATGTTTACCAGGTCCCTTGCAGTTGTAAACTGTCTTACTTTGGCCAAACAGGCAGGACAGCGAATATCAGAATTTCTGAACACAAGGACTACATCCGTTATCACAAATACAGTCATTCTGGGCTTGCGGACCATGCTCTGGATACACGCCACAGAATACGGTGGAAGAAAGCTACAGTGATACACTGTAGCAAATACAAATTTGAAAGACTCTTTATGGAATCAGCCTCAGCATTGAGCAATTCTCCAAACCTCAACAAATTTGGGTGTATGCGACTGCCCCAAATTTGGGAGGCCTACATATGCAGACCTTCAGCCATACGGCCAAGAACACCTACTTAGCCCACTAGAGGGCACCATCAGGACTGTTAGGAGAACAATAGCTTCATCTTTTCATTCCCAGTTTTTGTGTTGTAGTGCCTACGTGCACGTAACTTTTTTGTAAGTTCCTTTAGAAAATGGCAATGTGACATTGCCGAAATACGGAAAATATTTATTAAAGTTTAATTTAATTTATATTCTTAACTACGTTGTTCTATTCCTTAAGCGTTTTAATAATAGATCTCTAAACATACAAGAACTGAATTATAGTGCCAATTATAGAACGTTCTTAAATAACAAGTGAGATCATACACGTGCAATGCATGTATTGTAAGCGTTCTGTTTTGTCAAATACAATTGGAATCGGTTGATTTATAGTCTGTAACAGTTTTTAGCATTAAGTGCCTTATATCAGTTATGTACCCTGAAGATGCCAACAGCCTCAGTTGGTGAAACTAGTTGTTCTAAAAAAATCTGATCAATAAATCCCAATAGAAGGCATTTCCATCTATAGATTGCATTTTCATACAGCAATATGGAAGTCTGTTTTCTGTAATTTTTTTAAAAAAAATATAATAAAACACTGTTTTGGAATGTTTTTGAATAACTGATTATTTTAACTTTCAATTATTTTATATACTGGTACTATCAAGGTCTCTGGATACATTGCTCGGATTTAAAGATGCATATCTTTCGCAAGCCTTCACAATTCTTTATTTCAGCTTTTTACCTTATGTGATTTCAAAAACAAGAGAAGCCTTGCTAATCTTTTAGCATTTTGCAAGTTTTTCTTAGAAATAAACTGGAATTAGTTTTTTTTCTTGGGCTTAAAGAACAGAAAGGATACTTTGAAAAATCAAAGAACGTATTAATTCTGATATAGCATCTCATCACAAGCATTCCTCTGATAGATTCTATGATGAGAGGAACATTTATCTTGCTCTTTTGGTTAAAGGTGAGTTAGCCAGTCTCATACAGAAGTAGAGGGTTTTTTCACCCGGAAACTCTGGTTTTTTTTCATCCCTCAGAATAGGCAAACTGGTCCATGAATACACAAACAGATCTACAGTTGTAAAATATATATTTAATCTCTCACTAGGAGGGTTCAACCAGTTGTAACCAGTCCACTAGACAGTGGAGGAACCCCATACGAATAAATGAAGTGTACAAGACAAATATCAGCTTGAAGGCACAGCTATTGGTAGCCCCCCCCCCTCTCTCTCACTCTTACTACATGCAGCATTTAAGATTGCTGCCTTAAAGATATTTCTCACAAATCTGCAGTGTGGTATAGACACATGGTTATTTTTGCAATATGGACAGGTTCACTACCAGATTTGAAACTTTTTGTTTCAAAAATAAATGTGCTTTATCTGAGAATTCAATTTAACTTAGATGAAAAAAGTCTTTTCAATTTTTCACCTACTAGATGGTACAATTTTTACTTTTTAGAAAAGAAACTCATACTAATCAATTATATCCATGCTACTTTTCATAATCATTCCAGTCAAAAAGTTGGAACCATTATATTGTACTCATAATATATGTTCCATTGAAGACCTTTTACAACAAGAATTCAGTTAGATGAAATCTGCTTTTATGAAAAGTAGCTTTCAAGAATACTTCAAGAAAGCCAGTCTCTAGATCTCCCAAAGATATCATTCAAAATCCATTTCCATATATTAAAAGAATTTCTGAACGTACTACCGAAATTCTAAGACTTATTAAAATTGCAGTATCCTTTCGCCCTGTTAGGAAATTGCTACATCCCTTTCTTCACCTAAAGACAAGTTTTTGGCACTTAGCTTTTCAGACCCCCCCCCCCCTGCTTCTGTGTTCTTTTCTTTGGAAAGCCTGGTTGATCTGCAGCCACCCAACATGAACATGGTTTAATCTTATATCCAGTATCTTGAGCAGTCTGGCCTAACAGAACGTGCCACCTCAACTAAATATAAGATTTCTCAAAAGAAAACTAAACTTTTACATAAAAAAAATTCCTTATAGAGAGGTTACACAAGGAGAGCTGCAAAGCATTTCTAAATTGACCAAACAGATCTGACTGCCTTTGGTTATTCCTTTATGGGAAATAAATCAATTTTATGCAAATTCCTGATTATTTTCTTATTTTCAAGGAATTTATTCTGATTATCTATCGTTGTACTGATGCTACTAATGGTACTTTTTAAAGTTGATTCTTTTATTATAATTTATTTTGGGTATTATTATTGTACTGAAAATGCTCTTAATACTTAGGTGAAAATTTTACAGCCAAAATAAATTTATTTCGCATAACTTTAAGTTTCCATCTTTAATTTTTCAAGGTATGACAGCACCTATATTGAAGCTACAGAAGGAATCACATATGAGATCACAGAAAATTATTTGAAAAAAATCCTGAGGTTTTCAATATATACTGTATTTCCTCCAATAATAGAATTTCCAGGTCACAGTCTTGTTTGCTCACTGGGAACTTCCTGTGACTATGCAAGCAAGAAAATCATTAACTTTGTCACTGTATTGCAACAGAAAATACCCTGTTTTGAATATGCTTATGCAGTGCAGTGGTATTGAAGGAGGAGCAAATTTTCTATATTATTAATTCCCCCCACCACCCAACCAAAGCTCTTCATAAATATGCACATGCATAATGTGCATATTTATTAGTTTCACAATCACAGTAATTCACCATTACTGTAAATTAGACAACTATTTGTATTCATACCTATTCTTTTCCTTGGATTTGCCAGTCTTATATGTAAATACTCCATATCTAATCAATGCAATTGATTTGAATATGAAATGCAATAGTTTGAAATATATGACTTCCCTCTTAGATATTTTAGACGGTGCTCAGCATGAATGTATTAAATATATAATAAAAATAAATGTCCCATGGGATTTGAAGCTAGGTATATCCTGGCAAAGGATGAATGTCTTGTCATCTTCCTGAATTTTGCGAGTTCCTTTCAATAAATGCATACGAATAGAAATATCACTCAAAAGACAGAACTAAGTACAGGTAGTACAGGTAGAACTAAGACAGCCAAAAATTATTATTAAAAATTGTCCAATTTAACTTTGCTGCCAGCATATACACACACACACTGCTTTTGTATATGCATCGCAGTCACCAAGCAAAGCCTATCACCAATACACAATAGCTGTTGCTATGATTCACCCACTTAACTTATCAGTCTTTGGCAGATTAGTTGCTAATCAGCAGTCGAGGTGTTCATTTCTCTCATTGCAATTTTTGTATCTTGTCGTAACCCTACCATGTCCAGTAAGAGAAATAATACTACTGATGAAAATTCCAACATAAAAAAGAAGGCGAGGAAATCTTTAAGTTTAGATGTTAAAATGAAGGTCATTAAAGCATAATGACATAGGAAAGAAAGTCGATGAAACAGCACGAGAAAAAAAACTATCGCATTTAACTATTTCAACAAGATAAATCAAGAATAATGAAAGCAGCTAAAGGGGTAGTTAATATGAAATGTACAATTTTAACAAAAAAAAAAAACAAAAAAAAAAAAGGGGGGCAATTCGTGAAATGGAGAAGCTTTTAATGATATAGATAGATAATCAAATCAACAAGAATATTCCTCTGTTTGTATATGATTCAAACAAAAGCACACAGCCTATTTGACAATTTAAGGAAACATAAAGAAGATAAATACAGCAAGCATACATTTAACTCTAGTAACAGTTAGTTTTATCGATTCAAAAGCTGATTTAACTTACATAACATACGAATAATGGGAGAAGCTGCTAGTTCCAATTTTGAAACTGCCGAAAATTTCAAGAAAAATCTGAAAGAGATGATAAAAGACTATTTGCTAGAGCAGATTTTTAATGTAGATAAAACTACTGTTCTGGAAAAGGATGCTAGAACAAACTTACATTCACAGAGAAGCTACATCAGCACCTGGTTTTAAGGCATTTAAAGATAGGATTATGCTTCTTCTTGGAAGAAATGCTGCTAGTTTTAAATTAAAATCATTTTTTGTTTACAGTTCACAAAACCCCAGAGCTTTGAAAAACATTGACAAGAATAAATTGCCAGTTTACTACAGGAATAATCCTAAGGCTTGGATGACAACTGTTTTTTTTGAAGACTGGTTCTTAAATTGTTTTTTCCAGAAGTATGTGCCTACTGTCTTGAAAAAAACATTCCTTTTAAAATTCTATTGCTGCTTGACAATGCTCTAGGACATCCTCTTCACATCAGCGATTTGAATGAAAATATAAATGTGATGTATCTACCAACCAATACAACAGCTGTGATTCAACCATAAATGGATCAAGGGTTGATTACTACATTCAAGACATTATCTGAAAACTACATTTTCTCAAGCAATAACAGCAATGGACAACAATGCTACAACATTACATAATTTTTGGAAAAATTACGATATCAACTGATGTATCCAGAACATCGAAACTTCATGGAAGGAAGTATTGGAACAATGTATGTGAGGAATTTGGAAGAAGTTACTACAGCAGGAGACACCCAAAGAGTACACTGACCATAGTATGTTAGAACAAATTGGTGAAGAAATCGTTGAAATTGCAAGAAAACTGGATCTAGAAATCAATATTACCGATATAGAAGAATTAGTAGATCATGAAGAAGGTGAACTGACTGATCAAGACTTGATTTTCCAAAACGAAAGAGTTGTAGAAGAAAGGAATAATGAGGAAGATGAAGAAGAGAAATCGTTAAAAATATTTACTGTAAAAGGATTAGCTGAAGTATTTTCTAAACTAAATCAAGGACTTCAGAAACTCGAAAATCTGGATCAAGACACTGATTGCTTCGCCAAGTCGAAAAGCAAATTCAAGAAGTCAGATGTTATCGAGAAATATATATGAAGAAAAAACCCAACAGATAACATTAAACAATTTTCTGATTAAAAAAGCTACTCCCGACCGCGAGAAATAACAATATCATCCAAATTATGACAGTTACTCACCTGCTTAAAGACACCGTTAATAAGTTTTTTCTTTACGTTAACTAATACTTAAAGGAATTTCAAATTAAAGTGCACAACTTTTGATATGTGTTTATTTTTTTCTTAAATTTATATTTATATGTGCTAATAAATAATTTATAAATGTTTATGCAAGTTTATACATTTTTAACCATTTTAAGTTAAACAGAAACCTAATTTATGAAAATATTATAAAAGAAATCAAACAAATCAAGAAATTAAAAGTCCTAGACTCACGTCAGCATCGACTTATGGAGATATTGGAACAGAACCCAGTCGTAAGTTGAGGACTACCTGTACTTGAAAAGTCAGTTGTTAACCACCCAACTTGCCATGAAGTGTATATACGTCAAGGTTACCATGGATGTGAAGTGCATAATAAAACTGCGATACCATTGATGTTACATTGAATATTTGATGGATACAAAGTATAGGGGTGATGTATTTTTTCTATACTGACGGTGACATGGTTAAGAGGATGTATGTTACATATACCTAGTAATTCCACACAGTAAAAAGTTTGAAACACATAATTACCTTTCTTCCTAAGTTCTGGCTTGCCTTTCTTCACAGTTGCTACTACCATATCGCCAGCACCTGCAGCAGGTAACCTATTCAAACGACCTTTGATGCCATTCACAGCAATAATATACAGATTTTTTGCTCCTGAAAAGAACGAAACCAGCCAATTATACATTGCATCTATAGCAAGAGCAGCAATTCCATATAAAATAAATTTTACTTTTTTTCACAAGCAGCAACATACATTCTACTGTCACTATAGCAAATACTGTTAAACTATTGAAGTGCCCCATCAAAGCACAAGATAAAATATGTTAAAAGAAATTCTCTATAACAAATCATTTATATAGCTTCTACATTTGCTATCTTGAAAGTCAACTGTATTTCAAGGATTTTAGTTCTAGAATTAGATTAAAAAAATTTCCCCATGCAATGGGGACCATCTCTAACCGAATAAGTTGAACAGGATGGTGGGAAATAAGAATACAAAACAAGAGAGAATTTGGTATAGTGGAAGGAGAGCAAATTACTTAACAGGAAAGAAACCTCAGCAGTGTATACCACTAAGTCTTATGATCACAGTGCTATCTATCCAACCCAAAATTAAACACACACACTATAGTCACTAACACATACCACACAGAGAAGAAAACCTATAATTTCAGTTTTCTGGAAAACAGCCATACTCTTACTCCACACCTTTAGACTTACCACTAAGAGGACTGAAAAAAGTGCCACTCTTGATAACGAAAATTAATCAGTTTCTTCTCTACAGATTCTCAACATATAACACTGCCAGCAGCAACTCAACATTCATTTGCAAACCTACTGAACTAACTTGCATTCTATTCTTTCATTTTCTATCTACCTTTCCTTTGAAATGACACTTCACCCAAGGTGTTTACATGATCATGCAGATGCATGGTTACCACAAAATGCTGCATCATCTGATTTTGCAGCCATATTGATAAAGCATTTGGTCATTTGTTGATGGCACAAAGGCAGACTGCATCGATCAACATCTCTAGCATTAAAATTTATGAAAAAAAGCTTCACTCCTGTAATCAAGGGTATGTATGTATACTTGGATTGAAAAAGAGATTAAACTGAACTTAGAATACCTACTTATTTTATTGGAGGAATTATGCTAGAAGAAACTGACCAAGCGAGGGATCTTGTAGTTTTAGTAGATAGTTCAGGAATCATATAGAACAATGACATGTAAGAATAAGCAGTTTTGCCGCTTTCCAAGGCTTTGATACGAATCTCACCTGGATTTACACTATACACAGAACTATAGAATAACATGCATGCCATAGTAAATAATTTTTATTATGTAAATACTTCGTCTTATGTATAATAAGATATCATCAGTACAACTATCTATGGATGTTGTTACATCCATTAACTTGAGTTTGAGCTGATTTTTGGTAAGATCACTATTAAGCTGGGAGTATGTATTGCAATCACGAAGCTAAATAACATGATTGGAAAATGCATTTACTGCTTCATGATCACAACACACACTCCCATCCTATCCTGTCAGGTGTCTTCTCCCTCCAGGAGATCGACTACCATGTCTTGTTCTGCACCTCTCTCTGCTGCATTCCTCATATGAGAGATGAGTCTAGTCGTCTTTGCACTCCCATACATACTACCAAAAGTCAGCTCAAAAAACTCAAGTTATTGGATGAAATACATCCATAGATCAAGAAACAACAAAAAAACACCATGCAAGACCTCCTAGAATATACGGTTTACCAAAATTACATAAAAGTAACTATCCACTTGGACTTACTGTGGATTCTATAGACAGTCCCACATATAAAATATCAAGATTTCTGTCTAACCTTCTCCATCCCTTCACAGGCCACTCAGTTTCTTCGATAAAAAATTCCATATATAATTTTAATTTCATACAAGGATAAAAGACATTAAACTAGCAGCTATAGACATGTTAATAAGCTTTGACATTACCTCTTTCTTCACTAATATCCCTCAGAGACACAACAGAATTGTTAACCCAAAAATTTCCACCGGACATAGTGGAATTATTCGAATTTGCAATCACATCAGGTTACTCCACATAGAAAGATAAAATATATAAACAAGAGGAAAGAAAAGCAATGGGCTCACCCTTATCAACTTAGCCAACTTTTTTCTTGAACACCTAGAAGATAAAATTTTTGTTCTTGAACCAAAACCAAACAATTTGGCTATGCTATGTCAATGTCTTTGCAGTCGCACAGAACCCAAACTCTACTCATTTCTACAAAATATCAAACCCTGCATCCTTGTATCAAGTTCACACTAGAAAAAGAATCATAAAAATGCATTTCATTTCTTGATGTACACATCCAGCATAAACGAGATGGATCCATTTACCAAAACCAACTTTAACAGGTCGTTATATCCAAAATACATCAGCTCACCATCTATCTCAAAAATATGGCATTATAAAATCTTGTTCGCTCTACCTTTATAGTACTCCGTTCTATACTCCCATTGGCAGCAATTGCAGGTCTTTGCAAAAACCCATTTTCTCTTAGATTCAAATTCAAGCAATTGTTACTAATTTTTTAAAAGAAAACCCACTAATCAGTCAAACATTCAACCATGTTCACACAATATATGGCATCACACCTTCACATACAAAAAAAATTCAGCCCATTTTAAAGCCAGTAAAGAAAACCTCTCACTCCAACACACTGACATAATGGCCAGTTTTGATGTCTCCTTCTTATTCACAAAGATATCCACTCAGATACCTTAGACCTCACCCAAGCCAAATTTCCTACCGATATCTCAGTCCTCTTCCAATTTATCATGAACTTGGGCTATTTCATTTGGCAAGGAAAATTCTACAAAGAGATAGAGGAGGACAACCATGTGAAGAAGAGCCTTAAACTCTGCCCCACATAAGCCCACTGTTTGGTTATGCTATGTGGATGAAGCCATTTGGCCGCTTGGCCTGGATAGACTCCACAATTTCTCAACACAATTAACACCTCAGAACCCAGTTTACCTTGGAAAAGGAAAACAACAGTTGCCCTTTCCTAGACATTGATTACACACCAGTTGGATGGATCCCCGACTTTCTCTGTTTATAGAAAACCTATGCATACAGGTAGACACATTCACCAAGAGTCACCCCTCCACAACAATATGAGATTATAAAAATCCTATAACAGGACAAAATTAATCAGTTCACATAACATGCCGTAACTATGAACTAAACCATATACTTAACACCTTCTTAGCCCATGGCTACAGCCCAAACAAAATATTAAAACTAGTTAACCACAACCATTATTTAGAATAATCTTCATAACAAAGATTACTCTAAATCTATCACCATTCCATATATCTGGAGTACATCCAAAAAACTAACAAAATATGACCTCACAACTAGTTACAAACCACATAAGAAATTGGCATTTCTTATCTGCTCCACCAAAGACCAGCCACTCCCCCTAGACATACCTGGAGTATACAAGTCCCCATGCGGTTGCAAACTATCTTACTACTGTCAAACAGACAGGAGAGCGAATATCAGGATATCTGAATAAGGACCACATCCAGTTCCACCAATACAGCCACTCTGGACACCCACCACAGAAGATGTTGGAAGGCCACTTTATAACATCGGCAAGTACGAAAGATTATTCCTTGAATCAGCCTCAGCCCTATAAACATGAGACTGCCCCACATTTGGGAAACGTACATTCTAAGATCATCAGGCCAATGGCCAAGACAACCCAATTTAGCCTGCTATGAGGCATCTTGAAAACTCTAGGACTGATTTCAGTAGCCTTTCTTCAGCCTCTTTTGCTTAATGTGAGGGCGTGTATGAACATCATTGTTTTTTGATCCTTGAAGATGGCAATGTAACATTGATGAAATATAGGTAGTTATTAAAAGTTTTTATAATTAATTTAATTTATGGTAATTTTCTAAAAAATTATGTCTAACCAACATATAAGCTTTTCTAAAAGAATTAGATAAATAGTTCAGGTGTATATAATAGTATAATACATGGAGGAATATATTTCATAAAAGGAAGATTGTGGGTAGGAATAAATTAAGAATGAGCTTTTTAGCAAATATTCTGATAATAATGACAAAACAATTACTCTTAAGTTACTGAAAGAATGGTATGAGCAAAGTTGTGGGGAAATGTTTAAACACAAGATTTTTTTGAGAGAACAATGAGTCTTCTTCTTCTACTATGCATTATTCCTGCTTCCCATGCAGGGTCCGCGTGTTACTTTTAGATACGACTTCTTGTTAGTACTGCTCCCAACCGACCCGTCGCCTGGTCTGCCGCTGGGGGGGGTATATTTTTGACTGTAGAGGCGTATGTTCACGGGGCTGGTTTACCTGTTTGCGGGATGAAAAAAACCCTACTGACTGCCTCCAAGACTGGCTAACCGGTCTTGGGCGCGGTCGGAAAAAGATGAAAAACATAAGAGAAATCAAAATTAAAAACAGAAAATTTATACCATATATGGGCAACAGTCAGCCAGCTCACCAACAGTAATGGTGAGCTGGCTGTTTTGAATAAATCACATTTGAGTATAAAAGGTGAAAGCAGAAAATAAGTTTGTTTTCTGCTTTCACCTTTCCATTCTATGTAACAAGGTCCTGGAGCTCTAATTGAACAAGTTCAATTTTCTCAGTACCCCCCCACTCTTTCTTAGATAAAAGAAAAATCAGTATCATCCTTCTCAAAGATACAGCATTGCTAAAATACTGCTCAACAGTTCAGCCAATCCTTAAAGCAACACAATGATAAAAAAAAAAAAAAACCTTTATCCAATGAATCGCTGATTCTTATAGGCTAAATCTCCAGGATACACTGTGGAGAGAATTGTTTACAGTATTACAGTGATTCTCAGAAGTTTGGCTTGGCTCAGTATTGCATCAATCAGAAAGAGATCTTCTGGAGACGCAGATTCTACACAGAATTAATTTTAAATACGAATTTTTGTTTCTGGAGAGGTTCTTCACTTTGCTACATCATCCAGACACAAATTCCAACAATGGTTTATCCATGTTGAAATTTGGGAGATTGCTAAAACTTAAGCAGATATAGGTTTAAAAATTTGTATTAATCTTTCTGACAATTACATTATTTCAATTAGTTTGCTGTAATGGTATAATGAAGATGTAGTTTCATTAATATTTAATGATACTTTTAAGTATCATTAAATATTAGTACTACTGTGCTAATCATGTTTTTAAATTACTGAAAGAGCTAGCGTTACTTAAAAAAATATAAAACGAAGGAAAGCAATTATTTATTTCAAGACAATCCATTTATTAAATTGTGAGCTAAGAAAATTAAGATACACACATACGAGGTGTAGAAATTTAATACCCGGAATTATTATTATATAACACCTCCAGGGAGTCCAAAGACTCATCAAGGGAGAGCACCTGCTCTACAACTCTCTGTCTCCATCACTCCACTAACCGCAAGTACGTTCATATATACCAGCACCATTATTTTCACAGACAATCAACATCCATGCCCACAGTGGGATTCGACCCCGCAGCCTTTTGGCCGGAGAGCGGATACGCTAACCACTCGGCCAACCAGGCCGGTACTTGTAAAACACCTACATTCGGAACTATACATTAGTGGCTACTGTTGCCTTTGAAGCAGCCCCTGGTGCATTTATACACTGGTTTAGATGGTGTTCCAATTTTTGAAAACAGGCCTGGAATTATTTTTCTGGAATATTCGAGTTCCTTTATCACATTATGCTGGATATCAGCGATGTCAGAAAATCTTCATCTTTTTAGCAGTCTCTAATTTTGGAAACAGACAGAAATAACAGGGAGCTAAGTTGGGTGAATAAGCAGGATGACTTAATACAGTCATTTATTTTTTGGCCAGAAACCCTCTCACGATGAGCGAACTATGGCTTGGCACATTGTTGTGGTGGATGATCCACTTGTCAGGCCTTTTTCTCCAAACAGAATTGTGTAAACTTTTCAGTACCTCTGAATAGCATTATGGGTTGACCATTTGTCCCTGTTCAATGAAGTCATCAGCATGGTCTTGAACGGCAAATGTGACATGCATTTTTTTTTTTTTTTTTTAAATCAGATGCAGTGAACATGGGGTTTTCCGCTGCATGCTCTAGCATTTTGTTTTGGGATTGTACTGGAAGCACTAGGTTTCGTCACTTATGCCACTCAAGGACACTCTACTTTTTCCAGAGCACCCACACCACATGCCACTTTCAACAACTCCAAAGTTTCAGTAGCAGTTTGGCCAATTTTTACATAAAATTTGATGTTAACATGCTGATCCAAATTTCAATCACACATTTTTACACCAAAGTTTACATGCAGATCTCTATTGTTTTGCAATAGCCAACTAACAAATGGCGCCATCGGCTTGAGGTTTACATATGCATTAGTTAAAAGATGTACAAATACGATTACTCACACGACTCCAACCAAATTACCACATGGGTGATACTACGCGACTGTTCTGGGAATTAAATCGTCACACCTTGTGTGTGTGTGTGTGTGTATATATATGCCCACAAAAGGGCTAATAGCAGGAAAGACTGATATACAAAATATTAAAAATTGAACATGCTAAACAATAAATTATTTACTTACCAGTGTTATCTGCACAATTAATAATTGCACCAACAGGTAAACCCAATGATATACGAAACTTTGCACCAGCAGTACCACCACGTCCTTAAAAAAAAAAAAAAAAAAAAAAAAAAAAGGTTATCAGGATTCCAGCTTCTTGTTTCTCTTAACCGCTCTACTAATCTCATGCCGCTTCTGCAACTTTTTGATTTCACAAAGCATGCTAATTTTTTATTTAGGCCTATTTTGCTTTACAGTATTTCCACTACTTTGCATTCCATATTAACTACAACATTAACATTTTCCATTTCACTGTTGATACTATTACTCTACTAATATTCATTTTGTTCTCACCAACTGGCACTCGAAACATTTAATACCCTCTCTTTCACCAGTTTCACTCTCCTTCCACAAATCATTTACACATTGCACTGAATCAAATCACCCAACAATACCATTACTTAAACAAAAAAATTTGTTTACTTACAAACTAACCCAATTGCATACTTGTATAAAACAAAAATGACATTGTAATATTATCTCAAATCTGAAAAAAAAAAAGAGAGAGAGAGAGAGAGAGACATTTTTTGACAATGCTATAGTATGCCCACACTTTGTAGGGCTTTGCTTAGCTTTCTGCCAAGAATAGTCGATACAACCTGAAGGGGAGAAAGAAATGAAAGATGTACGAATTGTTTGCCAACATGCGAAATCACATGCTTTCTTGTCTGGCGCTGTACTAGTTTAAAAACTACAATGTTCGTAAAAGGAAAGCTAAATTTTCCAAACTAAAAACAAACTCATCCCAGAAGAGTCGAAGGGTCTCGAATCTGTGGGCATACTATAATAACACACAATGTGCCCACTCATGGTTGATTTAACTTGTTCAATCAGTTAACTTTAAGAAAACACAAAATAAAGAATTTTGGAATCATAGGATAGTATTTTAAGTTACATAAAGATAATTTGGTAGGAGATTTACCTGTATGGATAAAAAAAGCTACATAACACATGCATTTTCCTGATATTTACTGAAGGAAGTGAGATATAAAACGATTAAAAAGCATCATGTGGCAAGTGGCCCAAAAGACCTTTGGAAAGAAGAATATGCTCCACAGCAAGGATAGAATTAGAGGACTAGTGGAGAGGTTATGCAAAATATTGTAGGGCATATAAAAAAATGACAAAATTAAGCACAGTGAATACCAAGAGAAGGCAAAGCTGCCAGAGAAGATGAAGAGCTGATCTTCAAAGGCAAGAGAGCAGACATTAGCTAATGACAGAGACAACTGTAAAGTAATGGGGAGGTCCTACAGATGGAATGAGGCAGAAGAATCACCTTGCACTTAATAATCCTCTCACCATGCATTAGCCCAGATAACTCAAGTTGAAATAGTTTTATTTTAGAGAAATCAGGTTCACCCTTCCCCAATGTGTTGTGCCATCTGGCTCTGCTCAAGGTGCTTTTAGAAGAGAAAGGAAAAGCTCTTGTCCATTTTAACTTTAAAAAAAAGGTGCTTAAGGGTTAAAGCTATAACTCAGAAGAGACCTCCACATAGCCTTTAAAGGAATGCAGAGAACCGATCACGGCTTCTGACCTAATGTCCAATCCTCACCTTCTCATGGAGCGCCCTGTTAGGTATCTACCTGGATACTGAACAAACGAGGATGGGCTGGCAATATGGGATTTAGCCGACCAAATTATATTCATATTGGTTTAAACCACAATATTAAATGATGGTACAACATGACAGAATTTTATGCCGACTGAGCTGTCGCCTGGTTAAACAAGGTCCCCGTTGTTTTTGCCAGGGAACCAGAGCAACGGTCGTTGTTTTCAGGGAGCTCCCGAAAGCTAAGTACAATTTTGAATGGAAATTAGAATATATGTTAAAAATCATAACGTAATATTGTCTAAATTTGGTAGCTTGTTGTGTCTGTGTGATTTTGGTGTAAATTCCGTAAATTAATTTAGTCTTTAACGATACGTTTCATATATTTGAATATGGCGCCAATGCGACGTAAGATAATGGCGTCCAAAAATACGACGCCATTGTTCAAAAACTATAATGGGATAGAATTTGTCCAATGTGATGTGTGTGGAATGTTTTTCCGCATTCCCGAATGAGGCTGGAGTATGGATTGAAAGTGATAGTGGTGGGAGAATGTGTAGAAAGTGTATGCAAAGTGAGGAGTCGAAGTATGTGTCAGGTTGTGAGACAGTTATGGTTGAAGAAAGCCAGAATGCGAGTGAAAATAGTGGCTCGATAGGGAATTGCGGTGTACAAGATGGCAATATGAGCGGTGATCTAAGAAAGAGTGAGAGCAATTATACAGAAAGAGAAAATGGTTTGAATGATAAAAAAAACGAGGAATTATTTGTAGGAAGTGAGATCGCTAGGCTGCGCGCAGTGATACAAGATGCGCAGCGGCAATTAGAGCACCTGCAATACTCTTTCCAGAGTGATTCGGCTAACGTAAATAAACAGCGTGGGCGAGTTTCCGAAATGAAGGAGAGAGTGTTGTATGGTGACTCGTTATTAAGAGGAGTAATAGATGGGAGTGTAACTAAATCGTACTTACCGGGTGCGAAATTTAAGGATGTAAGTGAGAGCATTAGAGTGCAAAAAACAGAGGGTGAAAGAAATAACAATTGTGGCTGGTACGAATGAATTGAAAGGTGATAAATTTTTTATGAGAGAGGACTTGAAAGTATTGTTAAAGGTAGCGAAAGAAAAGAGTGACAGAGTTAGAATGGTGAGTCTGTTACCGCGGTATGACAGAGAGGAGTTTAGAAGGAGGGCCATAATCGCAAATGATATTATGCGCAGGTTATGCAGACGGTGTGGTGTGGAATTTGTGGACGTGTGGAATGAGTTTGATGGGCGAAAGGACTTATACAAGATGGATGGCCTGCATTTGAATGGACTTGGTGTGCGGAGACTGGAAAAAGTGTTGCTGAATGAAGTGAAAATGGATGTGCAGAACCAGGGAAACTAGAACTACCAAGGAGGGGGGGGGGGGATATCCAGACATCAGTGAGACAGTTGAGTGTAAAAATGTATATAATGTACCTGAGCCAACAATAAGGACAAAAAATGGGAATGGGATATTTAGAATAATGCATCAAGATAGGGGTGGGACAAAGTGAACACTGCAATTCATGTATACTAATGCCAGGAGTATTAGGAAGAATTTTTGGCCTTGATTGGCTCTTCCTGGATATGAATAATGCCACAGGTTATTGGCATTAGTGAAACATGGCTGACGGAAGATGATATAGTTAGTGGGATAGAATGTGTAGGTTATAGTATGTTTAGGAGGGACAGAGAGAATAAAATTGGGGGAGGGGTGTTATTGATGATAGCTGATGAACTGCAGCCAAGGAGAATTGAAGTATTGCAGGATAGTGAAAGGAGCTCATTTGAGGCTATTTGGTGTGAGATTGATACTGGCAGAATAAAATATACAGTTGGGTGCTGCTATAGACCAGGTGATGGAATAGATGGTGGAGATGGTATGCATAAACAAATTGATGAAATGAGTGGAAGGAGGGTAATTATTATGGGGGATTTCAACTATGGTAACATTGATTGGAAGGAGGAGAGGACACATGTGAGGAAGGAAATGGATTTTATTCAATTATTAAGGGATAACTATCTGAAACAGCATGTAATTGAAAATACTAGGGGTGTGAGAGTGCTTGACCTGGTAATAGTATCTGAGAATTTGACTGTAATGAATATGACCATGTTGCCACCTATTGGTGAGAGTGATCATAAGGTCTTGACCTGGGAGGTGGCTAAAGGTGTGAAATTTGTGATTAAGACAGGGTATATGTGGAATTACCGTGCTGGCAAGTATGACAAGCTTAGGAGATTGCTTGGATCAGTGCCATGGCATGTACAACTGCAAGGGCTGGACGTCGATAGAGCATGGGAAGTGATCAAAGAGCATTTACAGGAGGTTATGGCTGATGGTATACCTAAGGTCCGAATAGTGAAACAAGGAGGGGTTAAATGGATGAATAACACCATTAAGCTTGAGCTGCAAAAAAAAAAACAACTATGGAGGGAATTTAAAGAAAGGGGTGACCTGCAGGCACACGAACGGTATAAAGTACAGGCCAGAAGGGTAACGAGTGTGGTAAAAACAGCAAAAGCCGATTATGAAAGGAAACTAGCTATGCAAGCAAAAGAGAATCCCAAACAGTTCTTTCAATATGCTACAAGCAAGAAAAAAAACTGTACATGGCAAAATGATTTTAAGGAATGACGATGGTAAAGAGTTCACTGAACCAGTCGATATAGTGGAGTTACTGAGCGCGCACTTTGCAAAAGTATATCATCCAGGTGGTGACGTTGAAAAAATGAAGGAACCATTAGTTTATATGGGAATTGTGATGAATGAAGTGGAGGTGAATAGTCTATTACAGAACCTTAATGTGAATACATCTGTGGGATTGGATGGTATATCGGCACGGGTCTTGCATGAAGCGGCTAATGAATTATCAGTGCCCTTGACCATGTTGTTTAATCTGAGTCTCAGGTCTGGCTTAGTCCCGAAGGCATGGAAAGAGGGGAAAATAGTTTCACTGCATAAAGGAGGATCCAAGACTATGGTTGCAAATTACCGACCGATCAGCATATCAGGAGTCGTTGTCAAGGTCTTGGAGAAAGTAGTCAAGGGAAAAATACAGGAATGGATTGATGAAAATGAGATACTGTACAGAGGACAGCATGGCTTTGTGAAGGGTAGATCATGCCTCAGTAACTTGCTCAAATTTTATAACAAGGTGACGGCTGAACTGGATAAGGGAAATGGGTTTACAGTGATACTGCTGGACCTGGCAAAGGCGTTTGACAGGATACCACATGGAATTCTAATCCGTAAACTACAACATATGGGAATGGATATAGGGTTGGTGAGATGGATAGCTGGGTGGTTGATGGAGAGATATCAAAGAGTAGTTTATTCAGGAGTAGAGTCCAAAAAACGGCCTGTGACTAGTGGTGTGCCACAGGGTTCTGTTCTTGGACCACTGCTGTTTAATCTGTTCATTAACGATATAGGGAAGGGTCTAAGTGGGACAGTTCATTTGTTCGCTGATGATGCAAAGTTGGGTAGGGCGATAGTGAATGCAGAAGATGTCAAAGTCTTGCAAGATGACTTAGATAGATTGGAGTTCTGGACTAAGGAGAATGGATGTCAATTTAATGTGACAAAATGTAAGGTTATGCATTTCGGAGTGAAAAGATTAGCAGCAGTATACCACATTGGTGGAACTGTACTCCAAGAGATTGATGAGGCCAGGGACTTGGGAGTGTTGGTGGATAGGGAGATGAAGTTTAGGGGGCACATTGCGAAAGTAGCTAAATCAGCTCATCAACTCACTTGGTTGTTGAAAAATACCTTGACGAGCAGAGAAAAACAAGTTATTGTACCTCTGTACCGAGCCCTGATAAGACCTCATCTCGACTACTGTGACCAGATTTGGTCACCTCGGTTCCTTCTTGATGGGGAGGAGGTTGAGAGGATCCAGAGGCGAGTGACTAAGATGATAGCAGGTCTATGGAATGAACCATATGAGAACAGGTTGAAGATTTGTGGGTTGCAGAAACTAGTTGATAGGCGGAAAAGGGGAGATATGATAGAGACATTCAAATTGCTAAAAGGATTCTATAGGATTAATTCAGATGATATTTTTGAGATCAGGACTGGTGGTGGGAGAACTAGGGGACACCCATGGAAGCTGGGCAAGAGCGTGGTTAGCAGGGGTGTTAGAGCTGGGTTCTTTACTTTTAGAGTGGTAAATGAGTGGAATAAGCTGCCAGAGGCTGTTGTGGGTGCTATGACAGTGAGCAAGTTCAAGGCAGATACTGTGAGAATGTTGAACAGCTGTGTGAACATGTTTAGGGCCTCCCTCGATGAGTCTAAGGACTCCTGGAGTAGCCCATGGTAATAATAATAATAATAACAATAATAATAATAATAAACTCCTGAAATTCTAGTTATGTGCAATCATTAAAAAAAAAAAAAAACATTAATGGAGCAGTCTAAATTTCTTTAAATTCAATATTTCACTTTAAAAAAAGGTGCTTAAGGGTTAAAGCTATAACTCAGAAGAGACCTCCACATAGCCTTTAAAGGAATGCAGAGAACCGATCACGGCTTCTGACCTAATGTCCAATCCTCACCTTCTCATGGAGCGCCCTGTTAGGTATCTACCTGGATACTGAACGAACGAGGATGGGCTGGCAATATGGGATTTAGCTGACCAAATTATATTCATATTGGTTTAAACCACAATATTAAATGATGGTACAACACGACAGAATTTTATGCCGACTGAGCTGTCGCCTGGTTAAACAAGGTCCCCGTTGTTTTTGCCAGGGAACCAGAGCAAACAATGAAAAGTCAGCTAGCCGAGGAACTGGATAAGTACCAGATCGATATAATAGGGGTGACTGAAACAAAAAAGGCAAAAACTGGTGAGATCTTTCTGAGCAACAAATACAAAATGTTATATTCAGGCAATGACCATCAAGGTAAAGAAAGAGTAGCCATAGTATTCAACACTAAATATGAGGCTAAACTTCTTGTATGGCAGTAAGTCTCAAGTAGAGTGTTGTAGGAAATAACAGAATAGGGAACTGGACGAGTTATTTGTGCCTATGGTCCCATAGAAGATTCTACTAAGATAGAAGTGGAGAATTTTTTTTGAGGCTTTAGATAAAGCAACTGACACAATGAAAAAGGAAAAAATTGGTTCTTGTTGGGGATCTAAATAGCAGAGTAGGAAATAATTGTCAGACTTTGGGAAAATTTGAAAAAGAGAGCAAACTATTAATAATGTTCAAATACCTGTTGGATTTCTGCTCAGGACATGGACTGGTTATCACTAACACAATGTTCCAACATAAAAATGTTCAGAAATTCACATGGAGAGAAGGGGCAAGGAATAAGAAAAGTCTCATTGACTATGTTATTATTGATAGTGATGTTTTCTCCCTGGTGCAGGGCACCAGAGTGTATGTACAGAGAATTTGTAACTGGAAGTGATCACCATTTAGTCTTGAGCAGGCTAAAATTGAATTTCATATCGAAAAGAACTTGTAAGAAAGTTTAAGCAAATAAAAGTTGAGCAGCTCTCAGATGTGAACTGTAGACTAAAATACACAAAGATTATTCAATAAAAAATGAGAGTTTTAGAACAGGAACTAAACCTTGGAGATTCAGTGGCAAGCCTTGAAAACACTGATTGATTCAGCAAGACAGGCATGTGGTGAGGTTGTCTGCAAGGATAGAAAAATCAGAACTCCATGGTGGACACAGGAAGTTAAAGGGACAGTGAAAGCAAAGAAGAAAGTATATAAAAAGAAATTAGCTGTATACAAGACAGTATTCAAGCCAATTTTAACTTATGGATCTGAGAGCTGGATCAGAAGTAAAACACTTGACCAAAGACTATACACCACAGATATGAGAGTCCTGAGAAAGATTAGGGGTGTGAACAGATGGCATCAATAGCAATATCATATTAAAAACGATGATATTAGGAAAGAACTTGACATTGTCAGCATCCAGTAATGAATTAGCAGAGCTAATCTGAGGTGGTATGGTCACTTAAACAGAATGGGAGAGAAAAGATGAGCAAAACCAGTGTTCTCTGCCAGGTTGGCAGGAAAAAGACCCAGATATAGGCGGATTGTAACAGTAAAGTGTCTTAGAAGATAGAAATATAAGTTCTGATAATGTTGGAGTCTTGACAGGTAACAGACTGATTTGGAGGAAAATTGTAGACAGGAATTTAATAATGATATAATTTTTCATGTAGTACTATCCGTGTGCAGTCTTAAGTGCTGTGAGGACATCATGGACTGAATATAGCACTCAATAAGGATTAAAACAGAATTTAATACTTCCTATATTTTGTCTCAGTCACTGAGACATCTTCAGGGATAACAAAAATAACTGATGATGATGATAAGGTGGGATCTTATCATTAGAGAACCCACCTTACATTCCAGGCCACTCCACCTAGATAGGACTTTGGTCACCCACGTGGTTGGGCTTAGTATTGTGTGGTATTTGTGTATATGTTACAGCAGTTTTTTTGTTATCCCTGAAGATGTCTCAGTGTCTGAGACGAAATACAGGAAGTATTAAATTCTGTTTTAATCCTTTCTGAGTGCTGTAAGCAATCCATTAAGCCTCCAACATTACATGTAGTACTATCATATCCTGTACACCCCTTGAGGGTATATATCAGGAATTTGATGTTCAACTTGAACAAAACATTCACTAACAAATAATGTACACCAACATTGCTTCTTTTTCTAGTTCTTTTTATAACCATTTATAGTCATAGGGCTTCCTCATTCTCTGTTGAATGCTTCCTAATGCCAACATTCTCCAGTCCATTGCTTCTATGCCCCCAATTAAGATACTATACATTATCTCTACATCCAACCTTGTATTCCACAAAAGACTGAACATTGCAACCAGTATCATCTTTTTTGGCTATGTGTTTCTGGTGGACATTTAAAACAAAAGCACATGCATGGCACTTTGTTAAATAAGCCCTATGCTTACTGGCTGATTGTTGATATTTATGTATTGCATAGTGCATAATTTCACTATTAAACAACCTTTCTGCACGCAGCAGTCCAGATGCAGTAATATTAAGGTCTTCTAGACAAAATGGCTTCCTTACATTCACATGTCACGTGCGTCTCAATATCACAATTACCCTTTGAGTTGTATCTGTAATTTTTGCTATGCAAACTTCAAACTTCCTATCCACTATAACTCCGTCTCTGGTCTCAGTTTCTCCAAGTCTAATCCAACAAATATAATGTGCTGTTAAATATTTCATCATGCCAAAGTGCACAACTTTACACTTACTAACAATAAATTGACAGTGATTATCATTTGTTCACATTTCTAGCTTATTCAAATCACCTTGCAAATGCTATATACATCACCATCTCCAATTGTATTGCCTTTTGTTGACTATGCAATTTTTGCATCATCAACAAAAAATGTAACACTGTTACCATGTCCTTCTCAATATCATATCTTACCTATATGCTAACCACTCAGCCTAGTTGGCCGCATGGTTAGTGTATTCGCTCTCCTCCCAAAAGGCTGTGGGTTCGAATCCCGCACATGGGCATGGATGTTTAGTGGTGGTGGATGGCAATAGATGAAAGTAGTTGGTGGATTGAGTGGTAAGGACGGAGAGTTGTAGAGTGGGTGCTCTCCCTCAATGAGCCTTTGGACTCCCTGGAGGTGTCATGTAATAATAATATTAAACAACAATAGCTCAAGGACTAATTGCCAGGACACATCACCGGCCACCTTAAATCCAGCAGATTTGTCCAACTATATACTACTTTGATACCCACCTGTTTGTTATCCAATTTTTAAGTCAATAAGGTTACCGTATGTTATCACATATAATGCGAAAAATTTATGGTAAAAAATACTACTTAAAGTTAGGGGTTCGCATTATATGCGGATCCTAAAAAATATAATATCTTATTAGACTTGCACACACAATATATACTACCTAATGCCAATGCAACCCGAAATCTACTCGACCCACTTGCATTTGGCGACCGTGTGCGCATCGTATTTGCGCATAAATGTGCGCTCTGTCACCGAATGATAGTGCACAGTTAGGTATACCGGTTTAACCAGAGTTCATTTTAAATATTATTCGTTAAACAAACCTAGCCTGAAAACGAGCCAACAGAAACATAAACGTTCATCTTTTGAAGCAGGATTTAAATTGCATGTCGTGCAGGTTGCAGAAGAACATAATAACAGTATTGCTATGAGAGAATTTGGTGTAGCAGAGAGTAATATTAGACTTTTGTGTAAACAAAAAGACAGTCTTGAAAAAATCCCCAAAACGAAACGTGCCCGTCGTGGAGATATATCATCCTTTCCAGAACTCGAAGAAGAGCTAAATGAATGGATTTTGACACAACGACAAGATGGCATTATAGTAACAAGAAATGCAATTCGTTTTTGAGCTCTACAACTCAACAATGGTAAATTCAAGGACACACCAGGCATTTCATCTTTTCTTGCTTCGCCTGGGTGGTGCAACAGATTTATGGAACGCAAAGCATTAACATTACGACACCAAACAAAAATTGCGCAGAAGTTACCAAAGCAGCTTGAAGAAAAAGGTTAGGTCCTTCCTTCAATTTATCATAAAATTACAGAAGCGTCACGGATATGAACTTTTCCAAATTGGCAATATGGATGAGACGCCCATGTACTTTGATATGCCTGGGAAGCTAACAGTAAACTCAGTTGGTGAAAAGGGTGTCTTTATAAAAACAACTGGACATGAAAACACGCATTTTACCATTGTTCTGCATGCATGGCGGACGGAATCAAATTAAAGCCGACAGTGATATTTAATAGGAAGAAAATTCCGAAGCATATGAAATTTCCACCAGGTGTAATTGTTCGAGCCAATCAGAAAGACTGAATGGATGAAGAAGGTGTACAATTGTGGCTGGACCAAGTATGGGACACACATCCAGGTAGCTTGTTACGCCAACAAAGCATGCTAGTCTGGGATGTTCCGGGCGCATTTAACGGAGGCAAGCAAAGAGAAAGCACGCGAGCTACGTACAGACCTAGCAGTCATACCGGGTGGTCTAACTTCCGTTTTGCAGTCGCTTGATGTCAGCTTGAATAAGCCGTTTAAAGATCACTTATGTGAAAAATGGAGAGAATGGATGTCATCTGGTTTGGTGAAGATGACAAAGGGTGGGAATTTTCAGAAGCCTGAGATCAACCTAGTCACCAACTGGGTTAAAGAAGTATGGGATTCGATACCATCTGAAATGATTCAACGCTCATTTCTTAAACGTGGAATAAGTAATTCAACGGATGGATCCAAAGATCACGTTATATACGAAAGCAAGGATGACGCACAACAAAATGGAGAGCATGAAGACGATGACAACAACTGCTACACTGATGACGCAATCCCTACAGATGAATTTATAAATGAAATGTTTGATGACTCAAAAGATGAAGAATTTAAAGGATTTGACATTTTGTTTTAAAATAAATATTTCTTTCGTTAATTCGTATTGTATTATTTATAATGTTATGGAACAAGATTAACAGATCGCATTATACGTGGACATGGCATTTTAGGGCAAGTTTTCAAACAAAATTTCTAGTTTGCATTATACACGATAATATACGGTATATTTCATTCCCATATTCTCCAGTTTATGCAACAGCCTTTCACATGGTATCCCATCAAATGCTTTAGCAATGTCCAACAGATCATAATGTATCCATTTCCTTTATCCAATTCAGTGATAACATTATAAAATAAGACAAACTGCAAGGTATAACGTGTCTATCAACCATTTCTCTATGCGAGTTTTTACAAATTTCTGTAAAAATTTGCCAACCACTCCAGAGATACTGATAGGTTAATTAGCTACCACTCTGCACCACCTTTGTGCAAAAGGATTATTATACATTAAAAAATTTTCCACTTGGTTAACTATAAATTAAAGATACCAAGATATTCTTGGTTTAATCCAAGTGTAAGCAAACAAAGTTTGCGTGTGAAGTCACTTCACGACTGAGCAAGCCATATAGATACTAATGACTTCACATCAGTTTTAGTATCCCATAATGCAAAGCACATATCCTTATGGACATGTATAATGTTATGCATTATGGGATCACTACCCAGATCACATTAGACCTTTATTGAAGTCTCATCAGTGGGAACCAAACCAAGAAGTGATACCAAGGGCGTAATAATGAAGAAGTCATATTTATATCATTTTTGGCTACTTGTATATTTCCACATACAAGTAGCCCAAAGTGTCACACCTTATTACTAACATTTTGCTTACACTTGGTTAAAGGATCAGACTAAGAATATAATTTCTTGGCATCTTTAATTTATAGGATTATTATAGATTCTTTCCATTGGTGTGAAATCTTTCCTGAACTGAGACTCAAATTATCCAGCTGAGCATTTCACTGCGCATGGATAAGAATTTGCCATAGCCAAATTCTTATCCTGGTTGTGCAACAGCTCTAGAATCACCTTCTTATGCACCTCCATCTCTTCACTCAATGCAGTGGTAGCATTATGTTAAATGTGCCTGGCTGAGAGATGTTAGCAAACTGCATTCTACATTCAGTGTTATTTTCTTACATTCATTTTTATCTTTTACTTGTGGCATAACAGTAAAATTCTTTTGAATCACTTTCGCCTGCACAGCCAATTTCTTTTTGTACCCTCATATACACTAGCCATAATTTTTGTAGCCTGCACTTTATACGTTTACTAACTCCTCTCACAATATTTCCTTTCCCATCCATTTCACTCGCACCCTATTTATTATTCGAATTCTCAGGTCCAAGCATTATGTAATGCATCCTTTCAAAACTTCCAACACAATGATTATATCTTTGTTCAGTAACTATCACAAGAGCAAACACAGTACTCTGAGTTGTTATACTTTCTGCTTTGTAATTCAGAATAACTTGTTATAATTTGAACGCCAATATAGTTAGCAACTTCCCACATGCCAATATAGCATGATCACTGTCACCAACTGGGTGCTAGAACAGCTGCATCCTTAAATGAGTACCTTCTGACACTAAAATCAAATCCACTGACTTATACTTATCACAGGCTGTTGAGAAAGTTGTCTCATCAGTATCTCCTCCATTAAACCAAAACAATGGCATTTTGTGGACAAACTCCAGTTAGAAGTAAAACAAATTACAATAATAGAACACAAAAATATTTTTAATTACCTTGGAAGAGAAAAAATAAATAAAAACATCAAAATTTTTACAGATTATAGGCCTGATAAAACACTCAATCCAAATATTGTACAAAAAGAAACTTACTTGGAAATAGCAGTTGACTACTTATAAGACAAAAAAAAAAAAAAAAAAAAAGGAATGAAAATATTTTAAAATAACTAAAAATAAAATCAATAGAAGAACAACTAAACAATTACAAACAAAATTGGATAGAAATGGCCAATATCCTAAACAATTTATAAAATATAAACCAATGGGAAAGAAGGCCAGGTAGACTTCAAAAGAGGATATTAGATGGATAATGAGACTGGAACAGACCAATATGATTTATATCCTTAAATAGCATTATGACTATAGCTACCATAGTACAGCACTGATGATACCAGGACTGTACTATGTTAGCTATAAGGATAGACTGAGGACATGCTAATGGAGTTTGATGATATGACAGATAAACTGTTGAGTTCTGTATAGTAAAGGAATGGACCATCCCTGGAAGTTATGAATTACTACTCCATGAAGGCCCTGAATAATAATAATAATCAACAGAATGTTTGTTCAAATCTCACTGGTATGGATGCTTGTGAATATATTCAAGCAGATGAATTTCATTGCCTGGTACAAGACTACATGGTGCTTATCGGAAACTAAGAAAAAATTCGTCTTTAGGACAGGATTTTCAGGTTATCTAGTCCTTACCTATTTATAGCAGTACAATATGCTACCATCCTGTTGTATGGAGAAATTATCCTAGACAGGGAGCACATGCATGATCTGTGACCAAGTGAACATATTCCCAATTCATTTACTAGAAGCCTATAGTAATTATAAAAAGAATAGCTTGCTCTCCAGAATTTCCAAATTATATAATCCTTAATTCCCTTACAATAATAATGCTGTTGATTTTCATGATTTTGTGGATGAGATTAAAAAGTATAGGGTCCACCCAGCAGCTATTAATTAATGCCACTTACATTGATACTGAGGACTGTTAGTACTACAAAATAATTTGTTCAAGTATTTTGTACGATTTCTAAAATATTGTTTAGAAACATTAAAAAATACACTCTCCGATAAATTCAATTTATTATGATTTTTTTTTGGAGTGTCATTTTTACAGAAATATTTCAGGGGAATAATCTATTCTGCAGATACCTCAAATATTAATTTTTTTTCACATAAAAAATTAGGGCCCCACTATGCCAAGCTGAAAGGTAAATGTCCTCTGAAGCATTAAATATAAGCATACACTTCAGTTTTATTTATATTTAAAAGTATAAATTTATACTTTTAAATAATGCACAGACAACTAATGATGTACACTCTTTGACACTAGCATATGGATCATTGGAAAAGGCAGCTATGTGGAAGACTGAGATATGAATGGACAAAGAAACTCAGCAACTTGAAATTACAACTGCTTAAAGAAACGACAAGAGGCCAAGTTAGATCAGAAGTCAGAAATTACTAGATGGCACATAATATTAGATGCTTGGCGAGTGTCTTATCCGATTCTTTAAAATGGATATTCTGTTAATTTTTGAAATTTTTACTATCTATAAAAGACCATTCATCCAAGAATGCAGTTGTTCTTACAAATGCGGATTACAATAATAAATATCCCGAAAAGCATATTTGCAGAAATATACAAAATGAATTAAACTAATAAGATAAATAAAACTGAATAATTTATCCCAAATCATTTTATGATAGATCTTTTGCGATTCCACAAAATACAATTTCAACGTGTTTTTTTTTGTTTTAATTTGTTCAATACGCAAAATATTTCAAAACAGTCATTGTAACCAAGGATGTCTAACAGTGCGGTACGGTAAAGTTCTAGTCGTGTATTCTTTAAGAAGCATTACCTGAACAATACTATTACAAATTTGATAACAAAACAGAACTGTTATAATAAATTTAATGAAATGCGTTCCAATCCTAATGAGTCCTCTTTAGAATACTGTTCAGTTACTTTTGAGAACAGAATATTATATTATAATGGAAAATAAAACAATTAAATATTTATACAAAAAATAACCACGTGCAAATAATTCACTAAAATGCAAGACATAATCGCCTCTATTGAGAGATTACTAAATATACTAGGCCTGATGATTGAAAAATTAAAACAATATAATCAATAAGAAAATTATAAAAAATATCATAAACCACTACTGCTATTTAATATGCAGAACCACTAAAAAATGCTAATGAACTGTGACAGCTAATATTCAACTAAACTGGCTTGGATTACAAAATTTCACACGTCTTACCTCTTTTAGACATCTTGAACAACTTCTGAATGAGGGCGATATATGCACATGCGCAGTAATGATAAATCTCACTGGATGGTATTAAAATGGGATTCTGTTTCTTGTCTGCGCAACGATTCGCAATCATATAAAGTATCTTTCACTTAAAAATTTCTGTATACATTTTATTGTAATTATCTTCAATAATTGAATTCACATTAAAGTTATTTTAATATTTCGGGATTATATATGAAGTTGACCTTCTTACAGTTCGTACAGTGAATGTTGGGTGGTAACCAGTTCACGCGAAGTATAAATTGGGAATACTAGTAAATTTTGAAGCATTAGGGAGTGGTGGTGTGGTTTGTAATTTTGTTAATGCGCAACGTTTGGACAATCCAGACCGCTGTGCTGGCTTTTTTTGGACAATATCACAGATAAATAATTTGAACTACATGCTACAATGAGCTCAAAAAAGTGTTCTCGATGTGACAAAACAGTTTATCCTTTAGAAGAACTTAAATGCTTAGACAAGGTGAGCAAGTGTCTTGCCTTCACCCTAACTAGGCCTAAGACATTTATTATGAATTAAGTAGTAATTTTTATTGATTATAAGTACTAAATATTGAATAATCACTTTTTTATACTGTATCGCGTAATTCACAATATTATAATGGAAAACAGGTGAACCTTCATCAGAAGCTGAGTGGTGCATCCATTAACGTTTTGGGATGGTTGATGTATGTGTCGAAAATCTGATGTCTTGAAAAATTAGAAGAAATTAAAGTTATGCTATGTGATGTCTGATGATATTTGTATTATCGTTTTCCTCCATTATCAGTGAAGACCGGGTCCAAATCACGCGAAGGGTGCGAGAAACTTTATTTAGGCCAGAGTCTGAGTTAGCCGGTCTCAAATGGTATTGACAAGTTTCTTTTCCTTTTATTTTTATTTTCTAAAGAAACCTCGTAGCTTTCCAGCGCTAAACAGACAATCCGACACGACGAAGCACGTAACCGAGAGAACACTGATGCCGCAATACATTAGTCACCTGGATGCCACTAATAAACACCTTGCTACCTTATGTCCTATATTGTACATCAAGAAATTTTAAAGCATTTATTATTATACAGTAACTACTTGAATTCAGATACTACAACTGTTTACATTCTCCTTTCTTAATTTTTTTTTTTGGAAATCGCTGTTAGTCCAATCAGATGAACTGAATGCATTGCATATAATGATTGATAGATGCTATAGAATGAAATCAATCCTGGTGCATGTTTGAGATCACCTGTTGTTACTGCTATAAACGTGAAAGTTAAATCATTAGTGGGCTAGATGTTGGAGAGTTCAGTTTCATCTTACATATTCACAAGTATAGTGAGAAAGTAGACTCAGTATTCTTATGTGTTATTTTGGCAAAGTATTATTTTTCCAGTCCCTGCATTTAACTGTTATGATTCATATTTTTGAATTTGTTCATTGCTTGATAAATACAAGCAAATTCTTATTTTATTCCTTTACTTAAGCATGACAAAGATAAGTTTACATATGAAGTATCTTCACAACTAGACTAGCTGTATATAGCAGTTGTTGACTTCACATTCAGCATTGTGTTAGTATTCCATAATGCACAGCACCTTTCAGACAAAAATGTTGCCATGCATTTATGGGACGGTTAACTACTGTTGATTTTGAACTTGGAGGTCTCATTGGTGGGAGTTAGACCTGTGTATGTGAGCAAAGGTTGGTCGATTGGTAGAGCCTCTGCTTCTAATGGTTCGCAAAAAGTTAAGCAAGTTTGAGCATGGTTAGTAGTTGGAAGGGATAATTGTTCAGTGCTGTTGGCACGCTCTCCCTGATGAATCTTTGGACTCCCCGGAGGAAATGTCCCCAATGGAGAAACTAAAGCACTTGGATATGAAGACAGTGGTCTCTGTATACTATCATTGTGAAGATACTTAATGCACAAGTACTTTTGGGTAAGAGATAGAAACAAGAATATAACTTGTCAAGTGCAACTTCTTCTTTTAAAACGAAACACCACATCTTATATCTGTTTCTTAGTTGTTGTTTTTTTAATGATACTTCTATGTGATTTATGTACTGATTTTGAGTATGTTTGTCTGATGACACCTTAATGAAAGTTGAAACTGTTCAGGATGGTTACCCTTGCCATAAAATGTGGCAATATACATGTCTAAAAGGAGTTGTGCTTCACATTATGGGATACCAAGGCAATTACATCAACAGCCTTTATCTACGTAAGTAGCCAACTTAAAGATATGTCACAAGCAATATTTACTCACACATGGGTAAGGGATTAAAACTAGAATATAATTTATTTTTAACCATGTGGGGAAAACACTTTCTAAATAAATATAAATCTCATAGCATTTTTTTTTTCAAAAATGATTTTGTTTACATATTGCTACTTTTCCAACTTCCATGCTTTATGAAATGAAAGTACCATTTAATAATAATGCTTTAAAGACAAATGTTCACACATTTAATAAAATTATTATTAAAAACATGAAATTTGACTTGTTAGACACTTTCATAGCACAGTTTGAAGAATGATGGGACATCTCCCCCTTTGATTGGAAAAGACTTGTTTGATTCCTGTTATGAGACGAACCTATATGGGCATTTTCAAAAGTTGAAGGCTTGTTAATACACAGAAATAGTGCAGGTGGTTACAGTGAATGGTATGCCATCTACTACAAATGGGTAAACATGTTGGTATGGATCAACCAAAAATGTTGCTGTTTTAAAGTAATTTCAGACCTTCAGTGAGTGGAGCCATGGTCTCACTCTAGGCACTGAAATTACTAGTGCTTAGATATCCACAAGCATTCGTACACAAGTAAATTTGAATGTACTTGATCTTGAATCCTCTTCTTGCACATCCTCCTCCCAATTATTCTATTCTATATGTCCTTGAATTCATTTTTACTTTGTATGCTGTCAAAAAGTAATTTATTTTGTTGGCTTAACTTATTGTCATGTCTTATATATATATATATATATTATTGTTGAATGAATTATATGATCATAAACAACCAGAATCATTGCAAGATGTGCAAAATTTGCCCTGAGCAAATGGCATTTGGTGTTTTTCACTGTTTCTAAATCATCAGTATTTTTCATGAGAAGGGTGAATTCACATTAATTGAATTGGCTGACATGCAGTTTTATTATGGATGTGCTAACAGAAATGCATATGAAGCATGTTGGCTTTATCTAGGAACTTTTTGGGGGTTGTTGAATTCCCTGCTTTTAGTGTTCACTTATCTTTATCATTGCCAGTGTAAACATGCATGCACAGTTTCTACAGTATGAAATTGAAAGGAATGGAGAATTGTATTAGAAATTGAGGAAAGCATATAGCATCTAGTAACACATAATCCACTTGCACACAGAGGATTGTACTGAAAAGAGGTTTCTCCCAATCAGTTGTATCGAGCATCTTACATAAAAATCAGATTAATATATATTTCCAAACATTTTACCGGGTGGTTATTCATAGATGTTTTATCATTGTTTCTACAGAAGCATACACAAGAAGACCAACAATTTCAGAGTATTTTCAATTATCACATTACAATAGTCAGATGTAGGACAGTCAAAAGCCCCTGTACTTATTTGGTCAAGATGTCAGCAATTTTTCATCTCCATATGGGTATATATCTTGGCAGACAAATTAATAAGAGCCATGGGTTTATAGAATCTTTTGTATTGTGAGATTATGCAAAAGGGTGCAGAAGGGTCAAAGCTATATAACTGAAGAGGAGACCTCCACATAGCCTTTAAAGGAATGTAGAGAACCGATCATGGCTTCTGACCTAATGTCCAATCCTCACCTTCTCATGGAGCGCCCTGTTAGGTATCTACTTGGATACTGAACGAACGAGGATGGGCTGGAAATTTGGGATTTAGCCGACCAAATTGTATTCTTATTGGCTTAAACCAATATAGAAAATGATGGTACAACATGACAAAATTTCATGCCGGCTGGGGCATTGCCCGGTTAAACAAGGCCCCCGTTGTTTTCGCCAGGGAACCTGGGCGAACAGCGAAAAGTCAGCTATTGGAACAAATCTGAAAACACACCCCAACTCAACATTACCAGAGTTAAAGATCAGTACTATCAACATAAGAAGCCTGAATGGCAAAGAAATGGAGCTAGCTGAGGAATTAGATAAGTACCAGATCGACATAATAGGGGTGACTGAAACAAAAAAGACAAAAACTGGTGAGATCTTTCTGAACAATAAATACAAAATGTTATATTCAGGAAATGACAATCAAGGAAAAGTAGGAGTAGCCATAGTATTCAACAGAAAATACGAGGCTAATCTTCTTGAATAGCAGTCAGTCTCAAGTAGAATGATGTGGGCAAATATCAGAGTTGGGGAATTGGACAATGAGACTTAATTGTGCCTATGGTCTCATAGAAGGTTCTACTAAGGTAGAAGTGGAGGAATTTTTTGATGCTTTAGAAAAAGCAACTGACACAATGAAAAAGGAAAAGTTGGTCCTTGTTGGAGATCTAAATAGCAGAGTAGAAAATGATTGTCACACATAAAAAATATTTTGGGAAAATTGGGAGAAAAGAGCAAACTATTAATAATGGCAAATACCTGTTGGATTTCTGCTCAGGACATGGATTGGTTATTACTAACACCATGTTCCATCATAAAAATGTGCACAAATTCACATAGAGAGAAGAGGCAAGGAATAAGAAAAGTCTCATTGACTATGATAATGTTTTAGTGATGTTTTCTCCCTGGTGCAGGACACCAGAGTGTATGTACAGAGAATTTGAAACTGGAAATGATCACCATTTAGTCTTGAGCAGGCTAAAATTGAATTTCATATTGAAAAGAATAACATGTAAGAAAGTTTTAAAGCAAATAAAAGTTGAGCAGCTCTCAGATGTGAATTGTAGACTAAAGTACACAAAGATTATTGAAGAAAAAATGAAAGTGTTCGAGAACAGGAACCAAACCTTGGCGATTCAGTGGCAAGCCATGAAGAAAACCCTGATTGATTCAGCCAGAGAAAGATGTGATGATGTCTGCACGGATAGAAAAATCAGAACTCTATGGTGGACACAGGAAGTTAAAGAGGCAGTGAAGGAAAAGAAGAAAGCATGTAAAAAGTTCCTGGCAAATAAGTCAGCTTGTGGTTTTCGAGAATACAGAGACAAATGTAAGAAAGCTAGATACTGTTTAAAACTAGCTAAACAAAAGTCATAGGAGGACTTTGGCAGGAAAATAGAAAATAAATATCAAGAAGATGGCAAGATATTCTGGAGGTTGTTGAAGAAGCTTAGAAACGGAGGAAAGAGTGCTGTAAAATGAGTTAGAGATGATAAATGTGACATGAAAACAGGAGAAAAAGATATTCTTGAAGTATAGAGTAATTACTTTGAAAAATTGCTAAATGAAAGAAGCAGTGATAGCACAGTGGTAAAAAAACACTCAATAGGCATACAGTCAGGAATACATATCCATACTTGAAGTAGGAAAAAAAGCCATGAAAGGCTTGAAATATGGAAAGGCAGCAGGAGTAGATGATATTCTACCAGAAATGCTGAAGTATGGTGGTATAAAAGTCTTACAGTGGCTGCACTGCATAGTTCAGGAAACCTGGACAGAGGCGACTAATTCCTGATGATTGGAGTAGATCTCTAATAGTACCCATATGTAAAAAGGGAAATAAAACTGAATGTGAGAATTACAGAAGTGTTTCCCTACTGAGTGTTCCTGGCAAGATCTATGCATGTATAATTGAGAAACAGTTGAGAAGAATTGTGAAAGAAAAGTAGTGAACAACAAGCTGGATTTAGGCCAAATAGAGGCTATCAGAATCAGATCTTCACTTTACGACAAATAGTGAAGAAAGCATGGGAATATAACAAAGATCTGTATTTAAGTTTTGTCGATCTGGAAAAGGCATATGACAAGGTGCCAAGAGAAAAGCTATTCAATACGCTACAGGTATATGGTGTCAATGGGGCATTATATCAAGCAATACTTAGTCTTTATTTGAGTTGTAAATCAGCAGTTAGAATTGAAGGAAGTACAGGAAGATGGTTTAATGTTAAATCTGGTGTGAGACAAGGATGTACATTATCCCCTCTGTTATTCATTATCTATATGGATCACATTATGAAGGAAAGTGGTGTTAACCCTGATATCAGAATTGGAGATGTTAATGTTAACTCTTTGCTTTATGTGGACGATGTTATACTTCTATAAGTCTGCAAGATTCTCTGACTAAATTGAATAGCTGTTGTAATAGATATGGTATGAAGGTCAGTCAGTATTGAAAAGACAAAGACAATGAAAAAAGGTAGAATTGTTGAAAATGTCAACTGTGTTGTGAAGGGAGAACCTGTGGAACAAGTAAAACATTTCAGCAACTTAGGCACGATTTTTACTGAAGATGGTAAGTTAAATATAGAAATAGACAACAGAATCAGCAAAGCTGGTATGATGGGAAGTCAACTGAATAAATTCATATGGAATAAGAGAGAAATTAGCCAAAACACTAAATTAGCTGTATACAAGATAGTTTAAACCAGTTTTAACTTATGGATCTGAGAGCTCTGCAGATATGAGAGCCCTGAGAAAGATTAGAGGCATGAACAGATGGCATCAATGGCAATATCATATTAAAAACGAGGATATTAGTAAAGAACTTGACATTGTCGGCATCCGGGAATGCATTAGCAGAGCTAATCTCAGGTGGTATGGTCACTTAAACAGAATGGGCAAGGAAAGATTAGCAAAACAAGTGTTCTCTGCCAGGTTGGCAGGAAAATGACCCATAGGAAGACCAAGATATAGGTGGATTTGATATGGTACAAGGTGCCTTAGACGATAGAAATATATGATCTGATAATTACTAAATATATGAAGAGCCAAAGGTTTCAATTCGGCAACATAACTTATTTAAGTTAAGGGATATTACATTCCATATCGTTTCTTAGCCGAATAAGAAACTCAGAGTGTCATGCCGAATATAGAAACTATATAAAGTTCGGCGATTCCAAGCTTAAGCAAATACTTGGATAGGGTTACAACTGACCCTTTAGGAAGTGCAACACTAAGTCAACTCATGGTAAGGGTGGGGCAAGCTCCGATCACTATTCTTGATATTTCCCCATAATGTGAAACCCAGCTCCTAGGAGCTGTAACGAACTTTATATAGTTTCTATATTCGGCATGAAACTCTGAGTTTTTTATTCGGCTAAGAAACGATATGGAATGTAATATCCCTTAATTTAAATAAGATCTGATAATGATAATATTGGAGGTTTTGCCAAGTAACAGACTGATTAGATAGGAAGTTAGTAATGATGTAAATTTTTCATGTAGTACTATCATATCCTGTAAACCTCTTGAGGGTACATGTCAGGAATTTGATGATGAGATTATGCAAAATGTTGAAAATGTCTTCCATGAACATGCTTGGCCTTCCCTGGCTTGGAGGAGAAACACTGCATGGTGAAGCCCCACCACACTTTGGTGGGGCTTCACCAAAGATGGATTGGTCAAGGTGAACAAATTACATGGCCTCAGTAACCTCACTTAAATTGTGTGGATTTTTATATGTGAGGGCCATTTGAAATCATTGGTATACTCTTAGGAATATTTAACATACATACATTGCCCTCAGAGGCTGTCTAGGAACTTTTAAAGCACACGAGGCTATCAAGTGAGACATCTGAGTGGCTGCAAGGCTGGCAGAAGTCATTTTGAAATCCTGCTTCATGGTATATATTCAGCTTATGGTGATTTTTTTTGCTAGTTGCCAAGGAATTTATGCTCATTTTTTGACATATTGCCTTGTGTCTGCATTGCAGGTTGTTGTTGTTTGTGCTGCCACTATAGAGGGATAAATGCAAGATTTCTGGATTCATGTTTGTTTGGGGACTTCTTCCAGTTTTGAGGTGTAAAATACACCTTTAGAGATGGTCGAGGATATGGCATCACTCTGTGCATTATATCTGTATGACTTCCTCCGTCCTTTTATTTCTAAAATTTCATGTTGCATTATTACTTTCATGTTAATTTTTTACTGCTGCAATACTTGCTATTGCTGATTGTAATCAAGATATGGCATAACAAATTTAGTTTAAGCCTTTATCCAAGTGTGAGCAAACAAAGTTTGCTCCTGAAAGTATCTTCAGAACTGGGGTAAGGTGGTGCAACACCAGGATGACTCCTTGCAAAGGTGGAGCAAGCTACTCAGTATCTCCCATAATGCAAAACACATCTCCTTGCGGATATGTCTATTGTTATGCATTAAGGGAAGGGCCACTACCCAGACTAGTTTAGACCTTTATTGAGGTCTCTTCAGTGGGAGCCAGGCCCAAGTGGAGATACCAGCCAGAAGGATTAGCAAGGTCATCTCTACCTATAGGAGTTGCCAAATGGTGTGCTACCTTTTTAATAAATTTCTCTGGATTTAGAGAAAGATGTTGAAAGTTTATTTTTCACTTGGTTAGAATATAATAAATTTAGTTTAATCCTTTATCCAAGTGTGCGCAAACTTTGTTTGCTCACACTTGGATAAAGGATTAAACTAAATTTATTATATTCTAACCAAGTGAAAAATAAACTTTCAATATGTCATAACCTTTATTTTTATATCACGTAGGAATAATCATACCCAAGAAGCTGTGCATTCAAATCTCATTGCAGCATGAATGTTTGTGAGTGACTTCAGGTGGTAGATGAATGTAATCACCTAGTGTAAATCACCATCTTTATTTATTGGTAGTCTAAAATAGCTTCAAAAAGTTATTTTGATCTTTTGAGTAGGATTTCCATATTAACCCTGAACCTGATATTAATGAACTCTGTTTTATAAACTTTCATTGGTGGGAGTCGCAAAAAAAAAAAAAAAATAATAATAATAATTTTTTTAAGCAGCATTTGTTTTAAAATAAGGAAATCAGAATTTGAATACTTCAGTATGGAATATCCTATAATTTAGTAACTCATCAGAGATTAATATGTGATGTTTCAATGGAGATGAAGCATTTGTGATAACCTACATAATGAAATAGTGGATGAGATCACTACATTTTGTAAGGAAATCTTGTTAAGTCACAAGATCTCTAAGGAACTAGTTGTGGGTCATACTACTACTTGATCATAGAGTGTATTCTATGTACATCCCACTTTCTATGGGGGGGGGATGCTTTTCTCCCACCACTCCCACATCTTTCAGGATGCCTGTTGAACAGCCTCTCTTTTCTATCCTTTTGAAAAAAACTGTTCATCCATTGCTTGCTCCTCAACAGCTTGTATTAATTGTACCACTTTGTCTTCTATCTACCAAACTATAGATTAATTGCATTCAATATATCCATAGAACTGATTTCATTTTTAAATTTTTTTTTTTAATCTACTTTTGTGCTCTATCTACTTTCATCATCCTCTCAATGTCCCTGCAACTAGATCCCCAGTGATCAAGATATGCTCTGTTTCTTAATGGAACCACTCCTTCTTTACTTTTGGTGGTCATTGCTGTTGCTGCAATAGCGAGCAGGGCTCGCTATTGCAGCAATCCTCGTATCTTTGCAGTATATTTTTTATATTCAAATACCTGCCTATTATTACCTTATTATATAGTGAAACTTGTGGAGTATTCATAACTAAACATTCACATGCAAACCACAGTAATTAAATTTTTAATGAGTAAATATTTTGTCCTAAGCATCTTAGGACATCATCAGTATAATAATTTTTGTTTAATCCTTTATCCAAGTGTAAACAAAGTTTTTTTTCTGAAGTATCTTCAGGACTGAGGCAACTCTTGGTAAAGGTGGACCAAGATCTTATCACTACTTGTCTTAATATCTCCCATAATGCAAAGAATATCTCCTATAATGCTATTCATTAAGGGAAGGGCTACTACCCAGACCGGTTTCGACCTTTATTTAGGTCTCGTGAGGGAGATACTAAGACAAGTAGTGGCGAGAGCTTGGTCCACCTTTACCATGAGTTGCCTCAGTCCTGAAGATACTTCAGATGCAAACTTTGTTTGCTTACACTTGGATAAAGGATTAAACTAAATTTATTATGGTCTAACCAAGTGGGGGAAAACTTCTGACATCATCAGTACAATTATTAGGAATGACAGTTAGATTGCATGCTTACAATGGAATCCCACTATGCATGCAGTAGTGTGTTATAGAATTAAATTAAAATATATCTGATAAAATCAGATATAATTAAATTAAAATAATAACATACATAAATTTATTTTATACAATTGAGGATAATAATTTCGATGACAAAAACAAGTATAGTTGTTCAGAATGACTGCAAGAACTATACTCGTTTTGAGATAAGATCAACAATTTTCATCCTCGTCAAGTTCACACTAGAAAAAGAATTATCACAAGGTATCTCCTTTCTTGATTTACTATCCAACGAAAACAGGATGGTTCCATCTCCACTTCTATCATAAATCAACGTTTTCAGGTCGTTACATCCACAATTCATCGGCTCGCCATCCATCTCAAAAATATGGTATCATAAAATCATTAGTGTCCAGAGCACACAGATTTTATTCCTCCAAAGAATCTTTAAACCAAGAATTGGAAATTATCAAAAATACAGCCATACAAAATGAATACAATCCAAAAACAACTAAAAAAAAAATCATCCACTTCCCTATGCATCAAAATAGACGAGAACAAGTCTGTAGGACTCCTATACCATATGTCAAAGCCATCTCTGAACGTCTTGTCAAAAATTATGAAGAAATACAAACTTGCTGCAACCTACAAACCAATCAACCAGATCTACTTTCTCCTAAAGACAAATCTCACCTTTGATTCTACCTGGCATTTATGAAGTTCCATGTTCTTGTAAGATGTCTTACTATGGACAAACAGGAAGATTCATTAGTAAATGCATCCATCTCTGAACAACAAGACCATATCCGTCTTATCAAACCACACAAATCTGGCCTTGCACAACATGGAGTCGAAAACTCAAACCATAGGATCCAATGGAAAAACGCTAAACTTCTAAATAGATCCTTATATAAACATGAGCATTTTATATAAAGAAAGTGCTGAAGCCTTATGTCACAGACCCAATTTAAACCGTAATGACGTTCTTCCTATCTCTAAACTCCGTGAATTGTCATCCTTAATTATATAAAATAAATTTTTTATTTTAATTTAATTCTAATTATATCCGATATTATCAGATATATTTTAATTTAATTCTATAACACGCTACTGTATGTATAGTGGGATTCCATTGTAAGCATGCACTCTGTATGTTATTCCTAGTATTGTTTGTAATAACTGTACTGACGATGTCCTAAGATTAGGATAAAATATTTCTTCTTTAACCCGTTTGGTTCTTTCCACTGGACGAAGGTCTTTCCCATGGTTTTCCAGACCACTCGGTTTTCTGCCTCTCCAATCTATCTCATTCCTGCAACTTGTTTCAGTTCATTCTTCCACCTTCTTCTCAGTCTTCCTCTTTGTCTTGCTCCATCCATTGATCTGCACTCTGTTGATTTTCTAGTCCATCTCCCGTCACTGCATCTGGCAATATGGCCAGCCCATCTCCACCTGTTTAATGTATTTTACAATATCCGTGACACCTTTTGAGATCTTATCCAGGTATTTGTCTTCCTATCTCTTAATGTTATTTTTAGCATACTTCTCTCCATGCAATGTTGTATTGTGTTGTTCTCAGCTTTTTGTTTAGGACTTCTGTTGAAGTCCATGTTTTTCCTCAATATGTTAGGACAGGAAGTATGCACTGGTTGAAAGCTTTCCATTTTAGACTCGAGGATGTCACTTCTAAATATCTCTCTCATCTTTGGCAATCCTCAAAGGATAACAATTGGCCCAAATATACATATGAGGTAATTTTTTCTATTTCATGGTTTTCAACTTTGACAGTCCTTTGGTTTTGTATTTATTCAAATATTTCATTTATTTAATATACTGATTAAAAATTTAATTACTGTGGTTTACATGTGAATGTTTAGTTATTATTACCTTTTAAGATTCTCTGTCTCTTTAATAAAGTCCCATTAATTGAGTATGCAGTCCTCTGGATGATCCCAAAATCCCATACCCATTTGCAGCTTATTGACATCTTCCTGACAAGTTATAACATCAGCACCATTAGTAATAATTCTCTCGAGCTTCACACATCAACCTTATTATTATCCTAAGACCCCATGGAATCACAGACTCATCTAGGAGGTTTCTTTTGTCATATAGCTCATCAAACTATGCTTTAAACATTCTCGAATTCTCTGTAGACACCACGCTCTCAGGCAGTGCATTCCAATCATTCACAACTCTCCATGCAAAAAAACTTGCTGCTCACGCCCTCATACAGCTTCCAGGAATGACCTTTCCCCCCCCCCTATCTCTCACCATTTTATGAAAAACCTTTTCAGCGTTAATCCTATAACAACTTCTCACTAACTTGTACATGTCTATCATATCACCCCTCTTCCCACTATCCACTGGACTCAGCAACTTGCATTCTCAGCCTTTTTTCATGTTCAACATTCCAGAGACTGTTTTGGTCAATCACTTCTAGATCCTCTCCAACATCTTTTCATCCTTCTGAAAACCAGGTGACCAAATCTGTGCACAGTAGTCCACAGTAGTCCTAATCAGAGCCTTATACAATGGAACCAGAATCTTCTTACTTCTACAAGTCATTGTTCTCTGTATCATTGCCAGAATTCATTGTTTTTTTTTTTTTATATTATTATTACAGGCAACTCCAAGGAATCCTAAACATGACAAAAACTATTCAGCATTCTCACAAAAGTAAGAAACTATTCAGCATTCTAACTTTCTTATGAACTCATTATGAATTCTTTTGAACTCATTCAGTCATGGCATCCACAACAGACTCTGGCAGCTTATTCCATTCATTCACCACTCTCTGAGTAAAAAACCTAATTCTAAACCCTTGCTAACTACACTCTTGCTCATTTTCCATGGATGGCCCCTAGTTCTCCCACTACCGGACATGTTCTGAAAAATTTCCTCTGAATTAATCTTGTTAAAACCCCTCAGTAATTTGAATGTCTCAGTCATATCTCCCCTTTTCCACCTATCAACCAGTTTCTGTAACCTTTAGATCTTCAACCTGTTCTCGTAAGGTTCATTCCATAGACCAGCTACCATCTTGGTCACTCACTTCTGGATCCTTTCTACCTCCTCCCCATCAAGAAGAAACCCTGGTGCCCAGATCTGGTCTCAGTAGTCAAGATGGGATCTTATCAAGGCGCGATAAAGGGGAACAATAACCTGCTTGTCAAAGTATTCTTCAGTAACCAAGTGATCTGATGAGCTGATTTTGCCACTTTTGCTATGTGCCCTGTAAACTTCAACTCCCTATCCACCAACACTCCCAAATCTCTGGCTTCGTCAATTTCCTGGAGTACAGTTCCACCATTGTGATATACTGCTGCTAATCTTTTCACCCCAAAATGCATAACCTTACACTCTGCCACATTAAACTGACATCCATTCTCCTTAGCCCAGTCTGCCAGTCTATCCAAATCATCCTGCAAAATTTTGACATCATGTGTATTCACTATTGCTCTACTGCTCTACCCAACTTTGCATCATTAGCAAATAAATGAACAGTTCCTCTCAGATCCTTTCCTATAACATTAATGAACAAATTAAATAGCAGTGGTCCAAGAACAGAACACCACTAGTCACAGGCCTTATTTTGGATTCTACTCCTGAATAAACTACTCTGTCTCTCCATCAACCACCCTCCTATCCATCTCACCAACCCTTTATCCAGTTCCATGTGCTGCAGTTAGCTGATTAGAATTTCATGTGGTATCCTGTCAAAGGCCTTAGCAAAGTCCAGCAGTATCACTGTAAGCCCATTATCCTTATCTAATTTAGCCGTCACTGTATTATTAAACATGAGCAAGTTACTGAGGCATGATCTACTCTTCACAAAACCATGCTACCCCGTCATACAGCAATCCCGTTTCCATCTATCTATTCCTGTATTTAACTCTTGACTAATTTCTCCAATACCTTGACAACGACCCAATAAGCCATTGGTTCCCTCATTTCTGCAATATCACTGCCTGGATGATATACTCTTGCAAAGTGTTTGCTTAGTAATTCTATTATTTCGACTGATTCAGTTAACTCCCTACCATCAGCATTCCTTAAAATCATTCGGCCGTATACGTTTTTCTTTTACTTGCAACATATTGAAAGAACTGTTTGGGATTCTCTTTAGTTTGTGTTGCTAATTTCCTTTCATAATCTGCTTTTGGTTTTCTTAACACACTAAGTACACTTCTGGTCTGTGCTTTGTACTTCATGTGCCTGCAAGTCACCTTTCTCCTTAAATTCCCTCCACAATTATTTCATTTTTTGCAGCTCAAGCTTAATGGTATTATTCATCCATTTAACTCCCACTTGATGTACTCTCCAGACCCTGCGTATGCAGTCAGTCATTACCTCCCTCAAACACTCCCTTACCACTTCCCATGCACTATCAACATCCAGTCCTTGCAGTTTTACATGCAGTGGCACTGATCCAAACAGTCTCCTAAGCTTCTCATACTTACCAGACTGGTAATTCCACATATATCCCTCTCTTCATTGAAAATTCCATACATTTAGCCACCTCCCAGGTTCAAGACCTTATGATCACTCTCACCAGTTGGTGACAGCGTGGTCATATTCGTTATAGCCAGATTCTCAGATGCAATTACTAGATCGAGCACTCTCGAACACCTAGTACGAGGATGGTCTGAAAAGTTATCGGCCTAACAATGAAAAACGAATTTATAATTTGAAAATTATTTTTATTTTTCAGCATAATCCCCATTAAGACTAATACATTTATTCCAGTGATGCTCCAGTGCCATTATCCCATTCTCAGCAAGATCTGCAATCGCCTCTTGATTTGAAGAAAAATGCTGACCAGCGAGGAAGAGTTTTAGTTTTGGGAACAGACAGAAGTCAGATGGAGCCAAATCTGGAGAATAGTGTGGATGTTCTAACAATTCATAGTGCAGATCCCTTAATTTTCCCTTTGCCAAAACACCTTTGTGGGCAGGTGCATTGTCCAGATGATAGATGATTTATTTTTCTTCTGCAAACTCTTTTTTCATGAATTTTTTTTGTCTAGTTTGGTTAAAAGATTAGAATGATATTCCCGAGTTATTGTTTTACCCTTTTCAAGATTATCAATAAACAAAATGCCTTTTTAGCATCCCAAAACACTGATGCCATGACCTTTCCTGCTGATGTATCTGACTTTATCTTCTTTGGCACTGAACAACTCATTTCTGTCCACTGTTTTGACTGCTGTTTGAATTCTGGTGTGTAATGGTGAATCCACGTCTCATCCATAGTAATAAATAGATGCACAAAATCAGTTTAATTCTTGCTGAAATGCTCCAAGCACTGTTCAGAGATTTTCATGCGAGTGCGTTTTTGATCTGCTGTGAGCTTGCGCAAAGCTTTTTCATTTGCTCATGCAAAACATATCCTACACGTTCTTTTGAAATGCATATAGTCTCAGCAATTTCACACACTTTGACTCTCCGGTCATCGAATACCATATCGTGCAATTGATCAGTGATTTCTGGTGTTGTTACGCTTTTTGGACTTCCTTCACATGAATCATCTTCAAGGTTGGTATGGCCACGTTTAAATTCAGCAGTCCATTTCTTAATTGTCGAAAACGAAAGAGAAGAGTGACCATAAATTTTTATGAACTTCAAATGTATTTGTTTTGTCGTTAAACCTTCTGTTGCAAATAATTTTATAACCGCATAATACTCAATTTTATCCATTTCAAGGGATACAAACAACACTTTTGCTTCAGACAGCTGTATAAAACAAACTACTTGATAGAATGACTTGCAATTTCACATGGATGCTTATGACAGATGTACCAGCTTAGAAAAAAAAAATTGCCGATAGTGTTGCCACTTATGGTCGAGGCCAAGTACTTTTCAGACCACCCTTGTATACCTGAGACAGCATGTAATGCTGTCTCAGGTATCCCATAGTAACTGCATAAAATCCATTTACTTCCTCCTCATTTGACCTCTTCTCCTTCCAATCAATGTTACCATAGTTGAAATCCCCCATAATAATTACATTTCCTTCACTCATTGATGATAAAAATATATTCCAACTGTATATTTTGTTCTGCTGGTGTCAATCTCACATGAGATAGCCTCAAATGTGCTATTTTCACTGCCCTTCAGTTGAGCTTCTGTTCTCTTTGGCTGCAATTCATTGGGTGTCATCACTACCACTCCTCCCCCATTCTTTTCTCTCTGTCCTTCCTGAACGTACTATGCCCTTCACATTCTATCCCACCAACTATATCATCTTCTGTTAGCCATGTCTCACTAATGCCAATAACCTGTGGCCAGGAAGAGCCATCGAAGTCCAAAAATTCCTCCTCCTTGTTCCTAATACTCTTGGCATTACTGTACATAAAGTGCAAAAACCCCCTAGTCCCACCCCTGTCTTGACACCTTATACTAACTATCCCATTCTGGTTTGTTATCCTTTGTACTAACTCGAGCATGTTATACACATTTTTACACTCAACTGCCTCATCGATGTCTGCATATCCATTCAACAGCTTCTCCACCCCCCATTTCAGAATCAGAATAATCTCTAGTTTCCCTGATTCTGCACATCCACTTTCACTTCATTCAGCAATAATTTTTCCAGTTTCCGAACACCAAACCCATTTGGATGCAAACCATCCTTCTTGTATAAGTCTTTTCACCTGTCAAACTCACTCCACACATCCACAAACTCCACACCACTCCTCCTGCATAGCCTACGCATAGTCCTTTGCAATTATGACCCTCTTTCTCTACTCTGTTATCTAACAGACTCTCTATCTTAACTCTCTCACTCTTTTCTTTTGCTACTTCTAGTAATTCTTTAAATAAATGGAAGAAGAGGACAAGGAAGACAGAAAATCTTGGTTGGCAGACATCAGACAGTGAACTGGCATGAACTCTGAGAGACTGCTCAGAGTGGCTGAGGATCACTCAAAATTTGCCAAGGTGGTCACCGACCTCCATAGGAGATGGCACTCAAAGAAGAAGAAAGTAATTCTTTCATGTCTTCTCATAGCAAACTTTTCACCTTTTTAAATCATTCGTTCTGGTCACTACAATCACTTCTTTCACCCTCTGCTTCTGTACTCTAATAGCCTTACATCATTAATTTTCGCACCAGGAAAGCATGATTTTGTCAAACTAATCTATTACACCTCTTACTACTGAATCACCATATAACACTCGCTCCTTAATTTTTCTTTCACTCCTGATCATGTTCTCATTTTTCTTATCTAGCACTTCTTTTTTATTAGCTGATCCACTCTGTAGATATTTTTGTAATTGCTCGAGCTGCTGCTTCACCCTATGTATTACTCTGCAACCGAGCTATCTCCCACATTGCAACTAACTCCTCATTTCTTATACCAGTCAAACCATTCTCTCGCTCTTTACTTTTACTGTCATTTTTAAACTCGCTCTCAGTGCTATCTGGCGTTACATCACAATTTTCTATTGCATTCTGACTTTCATCCACTATGTCAATCTTGCAACCTGAGACACACTTTAGGCACACCACTATCGCTCTCAAACTCCAACCGCTCTTGGCAAAGCATACATTCCGCAGACCTTACACTGGACGAACTCCCTTTGATTAAATTCTTTAAACAACGATGATTTAGATGCCATTTCTCTACTTTGCATTGGTGCCATGTGCTACGCTATGTATCAGAAGACTAAATTAACACTATTGAAATAAACTTTTAAAGCTAAACTAATTAACTCCGCAATATACTCGAATTCCAACACAATTTTTAAACATAATGCTGTTTTTTTAAAGCTAAACTTATCTTTTGGAGCTCTTTAAATGCAGTTCTACCATCCAGTGTTGGCCTCAGTTTTTGCAGTATGTCCTCTGAATTTCAGCTTCTTATCAACCATCATCCCAAGAACTCTCTTATTTCCTTCACCTTTAACAATATATCTCCATATATTGTTAAAGGTGAATTCTACATCCCATCTTTGTTTTCCACAATTTAAAACCTTACTTTTCACAACATTGAACTGGCATCCCCACTTCCATGTCCATTTACTCAGTATATTCAAGTCTTCTTGTAAGGCCGCAACATCTGCTCTACTCCTCATAGTTCATCCCAACTTGCATCATATGCAAACAGCTGTATATCCCTATTCAAAATCTTCTCCAATATCATTAACATACAGGTAAAACAGCAATGTCCCTAAAACAGATCCCTGAGGCATGCCATATTGACTTTTTCTTCTGGAATATTGCTCTTCCATATATAATTTGCTGATATCTATCACACAGCCAATCCAATCCAATACACTACTCTAATATCCAACCCCATCTGCTCTAGTTTAACTATCAACTTATGTGGTAATCTATCAAAAGCCTTTGCAAATTCTAAAGTATGCTACTGTGTACCTACTCCCATGTCTGATGCTACTGTCACCTTATTGTAATAAGTACCATATTTGCCGGCATATAGGAAGCACCTCCTTTTTGTACACATTTTTTAGGAAAAAAACTTTATCACTGAATATTATAATGAATTTAAAGTATTTCAAATATAATGTAATAAGTAGGTCTACTTTCAACAAATACGTAATCTAGCTAGGAAAGAGTACCCACCTTTTAATCGTGAAAACCCAGAAATTCATCTCCAGAGCTAAATGAAGAGACACTTGAAACCTCTTCTAAATCAGAATCTGAGTCCTCATACAACAAATTGTCCTCTGTACCATCCAGTGCATTGCTAATTCCACACTTCTTAAATGATTTAACCACTGTCTCAGTTTTCACAGCATCCCATGACACTTTGACCCACTCACAAACTTGAGAAATGCTAGGCTTCTTCCTGATGGTGTAACCTCAAAATCTGAAGACTGCATCTAGCTGTTCCACTTCTCCTTCATAAATCCCTTAAATGGTTTATTAATACAGACATCTAAAGGTTGAAGCTGACTAGTTAGACCTCCTGAATTACAGCTAACTGAGTTTTCAGTTCCTTGAGTTTATTTGTAACATCGTCTGTTCTGTGAGAACGAAACTGATCCCATACTAGCATGGCAGGCTTCTTCAACAGTCCACCAGGGAGCCTAGATCAAATTTTATCTATCCATAACTTCGTTCATCATCCATCCATCCAGCCTTTTGCGTGAACATGTACAAACACTCCTTTAAGCAGTTTTTCTTTGGGTAGCATCTTCCTTTTTAAAAATTAATAGTGGCGGCAATTTTCCCATCAGCACAGCAAGATAAAACAACCGTGCAGAGAATTTTTTTCGTGCCCCGAAGTTTTAATAGTAAACTTTTAGTGCCCTTGGAATCTACGGTTTTGTTTGAGGGCACATCAAAAGTCAGCGGAACCTCGTCCATGTTTCCTGTTTGCGCTAGTTCAAAATTTTCTCGTTTCCTTGTGTTAATGATGAATCGATAAAATTCAGTCATTTTTTTTCTTCATATTCAGCTGGCATCTTTTGTGATATTTTTGTTTTAGTCTGCATACATAGCTGGTTTCTCTTCATGAATCTTGAACACCATGATATTGATCCAGTAAAGTTGGTGATCCCTCTGTTAGTGGCTATCGCTTTTGCTTGATGAATAATCATTTTTATAGACACTGAAAGTCTTGCTTTTCTGTGGTCTAAAATCCAAGTATTCAGTTCTGCCTCAAGTTCTGGCCATTTTGCAGTTCCACTTCGTAGATTATGTTTACTGTGAGTTGCTTTTTTTAAAATCCTCTTCCTTATTCTGCCAAGTTCTTATCATTTTCTCAGTTGGAGGTGGTCCGAACTGCCTCTCTGCAGCCCTATTTCCATGTTCTTTAGCATATGCAATCACATGTAGCTTGTATGCAATATTGTAACAATGCCGACGTTTTTCAGCCATAATTTGCCAAGAAATTTAGAGAAACTTAACAGCTGAAATTTATATCACAGTTTACAACTATGACAACAATTGGAAAGTTTAAACGAACAGGACACAGCTGTAATTGTCGATGACAGCACATGCACATCCACTGAACTCTACGTCAGTGTTTCTCAAAGTGTGGTATGCGTACCCCTGGGGGTACGTGAAAGGTCTTCAGGGGGTCCTTGGCAATTTTCGGCTATGCATCATTAACGCATAGAATAAAATTCAATTTATCCATGAAGTTAGAGGTCGTAAAACATTCCTATTGTATCACTGAATAAGTTACAGAGACATCTCCAGGCTATGCAATATGTTTCTCAACAAACAGTGCAATTAGAGAAAACTGGGATAAAAACGGCACTAACTAATGTATCGCATGTCCCCCTCCCACAGAAAATGCCGTATGACTTGAGCAAAAGCACATGTTGCTGGTGCAACATGTGGTTTTGTTTGAGTGAATGTGTTAAAAGTGAAGAAATATATAGGGAATGTGTTTCAGATATTATAAGAAATTCGGTTGAAGAGAATTAGCATTTCAACTCAACTGTCGGCTTGACTTTGTCATTTAGTAGCACGATCTTTTGTTAATACCGCACCAATCATATGAACGTGGATGTCTGAAGTTTGAGAAACACTGCTCTACATAACTGGAATTCTCTCTCTCTCTCACACTGCAAAGAAGCAATAAAGAAATCACATGACTTGGAACAGAGAAAATTTCAAGAAATGAAAATAATAAAAAACTGATTATCGGCATATAAGATGCACCCTGTTTTTCAGACCTGTTTTCAAAGAAAAAAAGTGCGTCTTATATGCCGGCAAATACGGTAGATTACTAAAACATGACCTCCTTTTAGCAAATCAGTGCTGTCTGTCAAAGATAAAACCAGTATTGTAAACAAGATTCTGATGAACAGCCTTTTCAACACTTTAACCACAACACCTGATACACAGATTGGCCCATAATTTGATGCTTGAATTCTGTCACCTCCTTTATGAAGTAGTATAATCTTGCCTTCCTTCTTTCCACTCCTTTGGAACTTGACCCAATATAAAATGCATATTAACCAAACATCAAGGCAGATGTCAACTGCTTGGCACATTCTTTCAAAATATGCAGTGATTATATAACTGAAAATGTGTGTGTGTGTGTTCAGGAATTTATACTGCTTAACAACAGTATAAATTCCTGAACACGCATTTTCATTTATGTTGTCTTTCAAAGATCTTGAAAGAGAACAGAATAATACTACATAGGGAAGCTACTCGCAAACAGATATAAAATTTGAAATGCTCAACTATAAATATAGTTAATGCAAATTCCATAGTCTTAGTTTATATAATAGCCATTTGTGATGGCCTGTCATGGTGTAATCATTTTATGCTATCCAACTCATGTTATTTTGTTAAAAATTGAATAAATTCTTCATAGAAAGCCCTTCTTTACAGAAAAACCATGCTCTGTTGATTATCATATTCCTATCCATATCTGAATTTAGATCTCAAATTTCTCTAAGACCTTTTTAACTGCAATTTTGCAACAACAACCAGAAAATTTTAATTTTCTTTTGTTGTGGATCCTTCCGTGTGTAATAAAAAAATTGTCTGCCTGTGCTGGACGTTAGCACCAGACCTGATTGACTCGTCACTAGAAGCACACACTTATTCTCATGTAACAAAATGTGTAATGAATGTAACATAATTTTTCTCATTATACACTGCTCATTCAGTGTTTCTTCATTCACCACAATATCTAGAAATGCATTCCACTCATTATCCTGCAAAGAACCCATTCTTTGTACAGTTTCCAGGAATCTTCCCTAGTGTTCTCCTTCCATGAAAAATTTCATCCACATTAACCTGGTAACAATTCTTTACCAACTTAAATGCCTCAGTCATATCCTTTCCCTTCTCTTTATCACAAGGCTTTGCAAATTGCATTCCCTCAATTTGTCTCCATATATCACATTGCAAAGACCAGTTAAAACTTTAGTCAGTCTTCTTTAGGGCCTGATCAAGACCTTATAATGGAACCATAAAGTCTTTATATCTGCACATTAAAATTCTCTGCACCATTGCCATAATTTAATGTGATGACCACACAAGTTATGCGAGATGAGGATCAGAAGTTCTTCTGAACTTCAGATTCTCAACTTCCAAAATTTCTTTACCAAGTGCAATATTGAATTGACATTTCCATGCTTTATCCCACTCATACAATCTGTTCAAGTCCTTGTGTAAGGCAGCATCTGCTTGATTCCTGTTTTTTGTATCATCTGCAAACAGTTGTATGTCATCAGTTAAACACATCCCAGTATTATTAATATATATATAAATTAAATAAGAAGAGTCCCAAAAAAACACACTGAGGATTTGCAAGAGGAAAGTCATTAGGGACTTTGCTCTTCTAGGATACTGCACTGTGGTACATGACTTGATACCTATCCGAGAGTCAATTGCCTACTCTATCATCCAATCCTATTCGTTCCAGTTGAGTTATCAACTTGTGGTGTCGCAGCCTATCAAAAATGTTTGCAAAACTTAAGTATACCATTGTATATGTATCACCCTTGTCCAGTACATTTGTCAATTTGTTATTGTACATAAACAAGTTGGTAAAACATTACCTCCCTTTTAAGAAACAGATACCCACAAGCATAGAGAATACCACTATTATCAGCCCCACTTTTGTATCCTAGCCCTCACCAATCTCTCTAATACCTTAACTATGACTCTGGATATACAGATTGGCCTCTAATTTGTATGTTTTTAAAATTGTTTTGACATCACCTTTGTGATGTCAAAACAATTTTACCTTTCTTTCACTCCTTCTTCAGTAACCTCTGCTGTTGCAAGACTGTTAAATAGATAAGCCAAGGCTGATACTAACTCCCTGGAACATTCCCCTTAAGACAGATGGTGATATGTCATCAGGCTCTGCTGCCTTTTTCGCATCTAGCTTAATTAAATTCTAATACCTCTTGCTTGCTCACTGGTAAGTCTCCTCTCAATCTCTACACTTGAACTTTTCCTGATTTCACACTGAAAGTGAAGCACCCTAATGAACTGTTCACTGAATATCTCAACTATGTCCTCTGCAGCAGTTACCAATCTACCACTTTCATCCATTAACATCATCTTGCCATAATCATTCTTGCCACATATTGAAACAACTCCATAGGGTTTTTCTTGACCTGATTTTTTTAAAATTTCTTATTGTATTGCATTTTTTGCTATCTTTATCAACTGAATCATCCTCCTAGCATGCTCTTTATAATCTTTGTGTAACTGATTATTACAATTATTCAACTTGGGTTTCTTTCAGAGTGCCTTCTTCCCAGATTTTATGCTTGATCCCCTCATTTATCCATTCGACATCTACCTTATTCAGTCTTTTTTTAACCTTCAGAATACATTCAGCTATTTATGCTGTTAAGTATATCTTTGTCGGTTCCTAAGCAACATTTATTTCTTTCTCACTCAACTCCTTATTCCATACTATAGCTTTAAGCTTTTAAGCTCTCTTGAGCTTCTCATAATTACCAGACTTGTAATTCCATGTATATCCTTTCCTCACAGAAGTCTTCATATCGCTAGCCACAACTCAGGTGATCATTTCATTATCCCTCTCACCATCTGGAGAGAAGTGAGAAACCCCACTCACCGTTATGTCCTTTCGAAGAAATGATCAGATCTAAAACTCTCAATCATTGCTTTCCCTCCTTTTCTCAAGAAATTAATTTTCTTTATTCCCAAATGCTATCTCTTCATTCCAGTTGATACTGCCATAATTAAAATCATCCATAATGACTGCCCTTCCCTTGTTCACTAACCCAAGTTGCGTATACATTTCTTCATCACTACCTTCTACATTCCCTGGCTTATAGCAACTTCGAACTAAACATTCCTTCTTGTCAACCTCTGCCTCAAAACCATTGCCACTATTTCCTTTCATGTGTACCTTATGTGAACATAATTCTCCTGCTACCATTAGTAGCATTCCCCCTCTCTTCTTGTCCTTTCTATCCTTCCATTTCTGTTCCCATCAGGATATCATCTTCATTCAACCATTTCATTTATTCCAACAGTTTTTGGACAAATAAATGCAATCAGTGAAACAATTTCATCTCCCTTATTTCTTGAGGCCTCTGACATTTGTAAATAAACACAGCAGCTCAATTTTAGGTCTATAACCAGCCCTACTCAAGTCGCCTGTTGGTTATGATTTCCTTATCACACGTGCCATTGCCCAATCACCTTCATCGCTCCTGCCCCATACATCTCCTCATTCTCAACTACCCCTCCCCCCTCCTTCATTCCTGCACATGTGTACATTTGCTATTTACTTCCGACATCCACTCTCCTTGTGCTGTGTCTTCCTGTCCTCCCTATTACCATGTTAATCTTGCATTCCTATTCTCTCTTCATCTGTCACTCTTCTACTTTTTCTATTACCATGCACTTCGTCTAATCTGTTCCACTCTCCTTCTCTTTCACTTCACCTCATATTTCCTCTGATCTCTTGCCTGCATCACTCATTGCATTTCCTTCTAGTAACAGTTTCTCTCTAGTTTGCTCACTCCAAAGCCATTCATATGTAGTCTATCCTTTTCTACACATCCATTCTTAACTCAAATACATGCCACACACATCGACAAACTGCACTGTGTTCTCCACACATAACTCTCCCTGCTTGCTCTGTCTCAGTGTGTTATTTTCATACCTTGGTAACACACTGACAGCCTTTCCCATTATATTCTCAACTTATGTCCAACTAAATTGCTTGTTCCCACAACTGCTACTAACTCTCTTGCTCATTTCCTTATATCAAGCATGAGTTATCTTGCTCTTTTGTCCCTCTTGGAAAGCAGACTTTGCGGACTCTCGTTGACTCTCTGAATGTATGTGCTTTATATGCGAGTTGACGGGAGTCCTACGGAAAGTTGTCTTTTCTTTGTAAAGGTTTGGCTCCCCGGAATTAGTTCATCTGCAGATAAAACACTGTCTACTGCAGTGTCCAAACTGCAGGAGACACAGTATCATCCCTTGAAAATCCAAGAGGAGAGTGATTTTCATGTCAGGCCATACCCATATTTGCAGTAAGTCTCCAAGGTGAACAGCCTCTAGTTGATGAATAATGTAGGTAAGTGAAGCTGGCAAGATGGATCCATAACCTTGGGACAAAGATTGGGTCTTAGGACTGGGCTGGTCAAGCTGGGAGTCCAAAGTGGGTACGGCACTGCACTGGAATGGGGCAAAAATGGCCAGTGATGGAATTCCTCAGCTTGTGGAATGCCATATGGCCTGTCTGGCACAATAGTTTCAGTTAGCAACTACCAATGTAGAACTGGCACGCGTGCGCGCACGCGCGCGTGCACACACACACACACCAGGGGAATCTGTCTAATTAAAACAAAGCATTGCAGTGGCCATTGAGAAGTGGTGTTGCTGCCACGTGATTCCTGTGGGCATTGTTGTGAATGTTTAAGTGAACGTCAAGATTGTGGGTGATTGACTGGAGTGAACATTACTCTCATTGAGGTGGATGCTTTTCTAGGTGTTGGAAGGAGCTGTGGCTGCTGATCAAATTAAGCCTGTGTTTGAAAATTCCTGTCTGAAGGGCAGGTCTGGCTCCTGTCTGAAGGAGCAGGTCTGCTCCTAGAAATGTGGCAGAACTAAGAGTGCTGTTGATGGCTGTTATAATTGAGGTGAGAGTGTTCATAAAGGCTCTCATCATACCTTGTATGCATGTAATTCCAACGTGTCATTAGTTAATTTCCATGATTGGGATTCGAGTGCCCACCTGAATAAAGACGGGGCAGTGTTGACTGTGTGGGAATCTTCCTAAAACATGATGGCTGGTCTTCACTAGGAGGCTCCTTTGATTGATTTTAACAAAACATAAGTCAGGATTGGTGCCACTGTTCTATCTAGCAGAATTAAAAGTGCAATTATCATTGGGATTGAAAATCAGCTGCATGTTGTTTGCTCTCTGCCCACTGGGCTAGCTTGGCACCATTTGCATCAGTTTCTCTATAACCTCATTGGGGATTTAAGTCGTCAGACTGTTAAATCTCCAATATAAACAAGGTACAATAAGGCTGGCAAAACGTCATCAGGCCAGCTTATCGATGGTAGCCTGTAGATATTATTTTTGGGTCATTAACTTCTATGATATAGCCTCCGTAGCTTAATCAATATAGACAAAGCCCTTTGGTTTGAAAGACCTGGATTTGATTCCTGTCAGTGACATGAGGAACCTTTATCTGGCCTCTTTTGACTAAAGGTGAGTTAGCTGGTCTCATATGGAGGTAGGGGTTTCTTTACCCTGTTTTTTGTCCCCCCCCCAGAACAGGCAAACCGATCCTGTGAACACGTGCATCTACAGACATAGGACACACCAGGAGGTATAGGGCTAACCACCTTACCCTTGAGTTACGGTTGCGAAGTCCAAGAATACTTGGAAAGGTTGTGAGTGCTTGAGTGCCTGTTTGGACCACTGATAGATAGAACTTCTATAATAATGGTTCGTATGCTCGAAACGTCACTAGCAGAAATGAAACGGACCTTAGTAAGTAAATTTTGGGCATAGGTGGCTACCCTGTACATCTGATGGTATGTTGCTCCTATAAGATTGAAAACCTGTTGTCATTAAGAAGTCTAGTAAGACATTCACTCTTAGCCTTACTGATATATTCCTATATTCAGCTAGCAGACTCTGAGCAGTTGTCCTAGGGACTGAATCTTAGGGCACTTCTGGTTTGACTGGATGAGTCCTGGTTTCTGTCATTGTAACCTGATAAACTGTTTGCATATTCATGTACACTAATCCAGGAGATCTTAAGATTGTCTGGATGGCCAAGTCGTTCTAGCTTTTTAGCATTACCCTGTATGCACCATGTAGAGGTGAGCTAGAGTTGCAATTTGCCAAGACAAAAACTAGAACTGCTTTTCATCAGATCTAGATAAAAATGTGCACCAGATTCTACCACAACCTTGTAACTACTGAAGATTTGTGAAAATAGTAATTTCTACAGCCAAAAAACACATTCCCTAGGGGTGCTAGAAAAGAATACATACCTGGCTGGAGCGAAACTAGCAAAGCACTTAATAACGACTTTCTGAATAGCAGGTATGTAGCTGTCACAGATGATCTTATTGACAGCTTAAATGAGGCTAGAAAGAACAAATGGATTGACACCATCAAAAAGCTGAACTTGAAACATTCAAGCAGGAAGGCATGGAGCCTCCTTAAAAAGTTGGGTGATATTCCCATTGTCCCCAAGCGAAAGGTGCTATTAGTGCAAACTGTATTGCCAATTGCAGTGAATCTTTCCAGAACTAGATCAGAAAAAACCCACACCAAAATAATTAGGAAGGAATTGACCAGACTTAAAGAAGGTTGTTCTGAAGCAACCGATCTATCGAATCCATTCACCAAAGAACTTCTTGCTGCACTCCAGAGAGTGAAAACTGATAAAGCACCTGGATATGATAATATTCACCCTGAATTTTTAAAAAACTCTGGACCAAATACAACAGCATGGCTGACAAAATTCTTCTCTAATATTCTATAGAGTGGCAGATTACCAGCAAAATTTAAAAAATTGAAGATTCTAGCCATCCTGAAACCTGAAAGCTTAGACATATAGTACTGCTCGATGTCTGTCTTAGTCTATTAGAAAGACTCATTTATGATAGAATTAGTACTATTATTATTGACACTCTCCCTCACGAACAGGCTGGATTCAGGCTGGGCACAACCGAGCACAACGGAGATCAAGTTTTGACCTTAACGACTCATATAGAATCTAGAAATACAATTTTATTATTACAGACCGGTTTACAAAAAAAAAATTATATTAAAATCTACCAGTTTCGCCAGCAAACTGTCTTGCTTTTTCAAGGTGTTTACGGAGATATGACAACTAGTAAATGCAAATTGAAAGGAACATAAAAAAACGTTGTAAACCAACTAGTAGCTGTGGTTACACGTTTTGCGTGACAGAAAGGACTTATTGTTCTTATTCATTATCACGCATGCATTGTAGACGTGTAATGTGATTACTGGCTAGCTGTAGTTCAGATTGATCGAGAGAGAGGATCAAGTTTTTCCATGAACTGTTTAGAATTACACCCTGATTTCTGTTGAGGTTTCCGCCGGTTATTGACACTATTGTGGCTTCCTTAAATAAACGATGCCTGTGGTCATCATCGAGATATGGCATGGAGCTGTTTTGCCAATCTATCGTGTGGTTAGACGTACAGAAATGATGTGCTAAGCTGGAAGAGATGCTTCTGTTGTGGTTTACATCACTAACATGTTCTTTTTGTCTGATTTCTAAACTTCATGAAGTTTGTCCGATGTAGGCAAGACCACAGGAACAGGGAATGTAATATACTCCTGAATATTTGTAGAACAGCACTTTATCTTTTGGGGGATCCTAAAACTTGTCTGATGTTGGTGGTTGGTTTGAAGACCACTCTGATGTTATGGGCTCTTAGTATTCTTGCTATTTGATATTTTTTTATTTTAATTTTTTATTTTAATGTTTTTTTATTGTAAACTGGTCTGTATTAATAAAATTTTATTTCTATTATAAAACGACCAAATATGTATAATTCATATAGAATCTGTTTTTTGAAAAATGCCTCAAAACTGGTGTAGTCTTTATAGACTTGATGGTCGCATATAGAACCGCATGGAGGAATGGCTTGATTGATATACAAGCTCCTTAAAATACTGAAATGTAAAAAAAAAGACCCATCTGATTAAAGCAGTCTGTCTAATAGAACAATACAGGTAGTTATAGATGATGGTATGAGCAAGCCAAGAACACTTAATAATGGACTCTCACAAGGGTCAGTTCTGGCCCCCCTCTTCCATTCAGTTTATATATTTCTGACCTTCCAAGGACAGCTTCCAGAAAATTTGCATTTGCTGATGATCTATGCATCGTATCCCAACACCAGAACTTCTGTTGAAAAGAGCACATACTAACTAGTGATGTAGAGATGCTAAATCACTTCGAAAAGTGGCATCTTATTCCAAGCGCTACCAAGATTGAAACATGCATCTGTTTGAAAAAGCATGGCATGTGACATCTTAAGAGTTCCACTAAATGGGAACATACTACAGCACAGTTTTAATCCAAAGTATATGGGCATAGCCCTAGACAGAACACTTTCCTTTAATAGACGTTTCTCCAATATTGCTGCCAAGCTCGAGACTAAAAATAACATACTGCATTAACTTTCTGTTATAATCTGGGGACTTGTGCTCCCACATTAAGGACATCTGTCTGGACCTTGTTTACTCAACTGCTGAATACTGCTCGGCTATCTGGCTGAACAGTGCACCATCCTGAATCAGACAATATGTATCATTTCTAGAACAATAAAGACTACTTCATCATATTGGCTACTAGAAACTGAGCCACATACAACTGCCACAATTACAATGCCAAGATATCCTGATTTGCAAATATAACAAAATTTACCAGAATCTGCTGCTTCCTGCACTCTGATATTGACAGCTTTATATCACAGAGGCTTAAATCAAGACACCCAACTTATTATAATGGCACAACGACTTGTCACTGAGGCTTAGGGCTATGATGCAACAATAGCAGGGCAGATGGAATGGATTGCCCAAGCCCCAGTAATCTGGCAGTCTTTAACCCAAATAGTCCTCAATCAGGATTCTACTTACCTTGAAAAATATGGTTCCATAGGTTTATTCTCATGAATTGAGGTTGTGTTCCTGGAAATAGGTTATCCCTAAATAGGGTTCGCACCAGCCATGGTAGGTGCAGAATTTACTTGGGAAATAAGACCAAACTCATCTGGTGACTGTGGTGAGGATAACCAAATCATACAACATATCATGTTTGACTGTCCTCACAGAGCCTACACGGGACCTGTAACTGACTATAACAGTTTCTACAGATGCTGTTGAACGTAGACATTCGATTTTAAATTTATGCTTATTTGTATATTTTTATATGTATGACTACAGTGTCACCTTCACACTATTGTATTCTTTTATACATCTTTTTATGCATTTTATTGTCTTGTACGTCCTTTTTTTTTTTTTTTTTTTTTTTTTTTGTGTGTGTGAGTGGTAGCATATGCATGTATTCTTCTTAGCCAAATGTATAAATAAATATCCACATAATCATAGAAATTAAACTTCTAATGATTGTGTACTTCATTGTATGATCCACTACAATGAGGGATTCTACCAGTGATATGTTGCACATGTGATCCTAATTAGGGCTAGTTTGGGATCATAGAAATAAGGTAGATTAAGTTGGATGTTTGTGTAGAATAAGCTAGGTTAAGAAAGATCATGTGCTGGGCAGTTTAACAAATTTTCAGAGAAAGGTGCAAGTTTGGCTGGCTGAATCTGCGGCAGCTCTGACCTGATGTTAGCAAGGTGTTGGACATCATAGTCTGGGTGTTACGCTCAGAAGAGCAGCCAGCATACTGCAGTCTATTGAGACTCATCCTCTAATAATGGAATCTTCATATTGCTCTTCTCAAGTCATGTATCGCCTCTTTTTTCTCTATTTTTCTTCATTCTGTCCTTATATATTTTTTGGTTTCTGTTTACCTAAACTCTTCTCATATTCTTCATTTCAAATCTTGCACTCCAGCAATTTCACTTTGTCGTTTCTGTAGTCTCACTCCCTCGCATTCTGCCATAACTTTCTTCTTTCTCATTCTTAGTTCCTTTTGTTTCTATATCACTTACTTTCATTTCTTCATTCATACATTCTTTCACTCTCTCAGTCTCATTCACTTTCTTTCCATTATTCATTCACCCAGTCTTTTGCACTGACATATATGGTAACTGTTTCATATATGCTGATAACTCGTAACAAAATATTGCATTTTTTACAAATCCATACCTTCTCTTGTGTTCTGTTCAGTCTCTTCACAAGTACATCTTTCATATTTTGCTATGCATGCGATGTTGTGCTCACGACATCGACCCAGTTTTAAAAAGTCTGTATCATTAATAGTTTGATCTTTGTCATTGTTTGATCTTGTTTGAAAACTGCCATTTTCTTTGTTTAAGGTAAGATTTAAAATTCAGATGTTACTCTTATGATGTTTTTCTCACATCCCCATGTGTTAATATTCCATCTATTCTTGCTGTTGTTGTAGCAAGATGGTGCAAGTTGTTTAGGTTTCAGCTTTTTGTGTTAAATGCCCATCTAAAGCAGGTTGCATCAGTGTGTAGGGACAGCAACCCACTTGTGAAATGTAAAAAATTAAATGCATCGTAGTAAAATATAAGATGCGGTCTGTGTCTGTTTATATCCTGGCAAAATGATCACTGGTATCATTTTTATTCTTAATTCTTCTTGTAGCAAGGCTTATATGTTGGTCATACGTAACTGATAATTAACTTAAGGAATTTACAACGCATAAAACGGATATTAATTAAAGGAAACTTTAATGAATACCTTCAATATTTCGGCAACGTCACATTAGGACTCTAGGAACAATATTAGTTTCTTGCCTTCTTCCTCATTTGGTTTTGTTAGTGCCTGCGTGCACATACCATATTTGTACCTTCCTGAAGATGACAACGTGAAGTTGCCGAAATATTGAAGGTATCCATTAAAGTTTCCTTTAATTAATATCCATTTTATGTGTTGTAAATTCCTTAAGTTAATTACCAGTTTATTCTTAATCATTGATTATTTCTTCCATAATCAGAAAAATTATTATGGAAATGTATTCTCTCTATTTTTTTTTTTCTTTTTCTATCCATTTAATGGGGGAATTATTTAGAATTTCTTTTTCTCTTGACCTATTCGTGATCTTTCTTGCGCCTCCATAGAGTCGATCATCACGGAAAGCCTGTTTGAACTTACGTGCTTTGTCATACCACAGACAGTATAAAATTCATGCGCAATCAACTCTTTTTGTGCAGTTATTGACAGTGAATTTCTACCACATGCCATGCAAAATTTTTGTCCCTTGTGTTCACTTTTCAGCTTATGCTGATTTGCTCACCTTTCTTATATTACCCTACTTTAACATTGCCTCCTTCAAGCTGATTAAGCTTGGTTTTATACTCTGTAGAGTGTCCTCTAGTCTAGTGCTTCCCAAACTTCTGGATGCCACAGCCCCCCTTTGGAAAAATTAAAATATTTCACGGCTTCCCTCGGAAAAAAATCGTAATATAGACATATTATTATAATATTTATTGCATTTATATTCAATACAAAATATACACATCTGCATTTCATTTTTGCAATATCCGCTATTACATTTTTAGCATCTTACATACACATTTGACATGGGGCATTATCTCATATTTTTATATAGATGGATATATTGTTATTGTACATTTGCAGTACAAGCACATGAAACATAAAACAAGTTCAATAACAATTTAATGTGATGGATGTGTTTCAATACTGCTACACCAATATCAGGTGAAATATTTGAAACTGCAATTCTTAGATTTCTGCTTTGAAATGAAACTTATATGAATCAGCATATATTTACTAATATTCATTAAGCACTGAAATATGCAGGAAGCAAAATTTGTGAACCTACACCAATGTGTGATTTTTTGTCATTAAAATATAAAAAATAACAAAAAAAGAAATAATAAATAAAAATTAAATAAGTTTCTTTTAAGATAAAAAAAAAAAAATCTACTTAGTCTTAAAATATTTTAAATTTGTTTTCATTATTTCGTGGCCCCTCTCAACAAAACCTGTGGTCCCGAAGGGGGCTGCAGCCTACAGTTTGGGAAGCGCTGCTCTAGTCCACCTTGACTTTGAAGTACAGCATTCACCTGTTTTGATATGGCATGTTTTGCAAAGTTCCCTCACTATTAGGTTTTTGGTTTTTAATCCATAAACAGCATACACAAATTTTTTGTGTATGCTTACTTAAATTTTTATCACTAGTAATCCTTAGGTTTAATGGCATTGTTTAAACAGACATTGATGAATAAATTGAAATAAGTCATTTTTTTTTCTATTACATTAGATAGTTTCTATATGTTATCTCTATTAAAAACAGTTTGGTATATTATGAGTATTAAAGTGATAGCAAGCCTTTACGAAATAAAAACTTGGAAGACCTGTTTTTGACCTACTTAGCTAATTTTTCGTTGAACTCTACATATGTCTTATAAATATTCATATAAATGCATCTTTCTTCTTTGTGAAAAAGATGCCTGAGCTATTTTTGATAAACTGTTTTTATTATTATTTTAATGTTTCCATGAAGTTACTAGATTCATTACTACTGTTTTTTTTTTTTTTTTTTCTCCCCATTGTATCCATAACCAGGGATCCAGAAATCCATTGCCACTGGTAAGTTAGCAGAGGCAAGTGAACGAGGTTATACATATCAAGCAACTTGCAGCAAAGGTGGAATAAGCACCAATCACTTCTCCACTTTCCAAAAATCACTTTATCTTGTGTGTTGGATCAATAAGTTGCTGGTTTTTGATAAGAACACACTATACTCTTTATCTTAGCCAAGAAATGAAAAGTATAGTATCTTTCCTTTTTTTATCAGTTTAATATCTTATATCCCCATTGTCCTCAAGATATTAAACTGATTGGAAGGTGTTGAGGTGTGTAGCATACTCTACCTTTGCTATGAGTTGCCCTTGTTTTGCACTTCCTCTAGGGTCAGCTCTTTCCATTGGGAATAAATGAAAAATATGCATCATCAACAGCTTTCTTCAGTCCACTGCTGCATGAAACCTCCCCATGCTTCTTCCATTTTGGCTGATCTTGTGCAATTCTTCACCATAAATGTCTGTAACATCTTATCTCAGCATTCCATCTTACAACTGGTCTACCGGTTTCCGGTAACTTGTTCTTGGTGTAAATTCTGTTGTTTTCTTTGTCCGTCTGTTGTCAGATGTTCTCATCACATGTCCTGCTCAGTGTTTTCAATGGAGAACCCATTCACAAGAAGTTTGTGAACCTGTACCTATAGTATGCTATTGCCGTGGATGGGCAATAAGGAACATAGTCACATCTGAGTTGAAAGCTGCGGTTGTGTATTCCTTGGAAAACACATGGTGGAAGACTGTTCCAGAAGGCACCAGTGGAAGGGATAAACGAAGCAGAGGAGAAATTTATTCTGTAGGTTTGAAATTGAGCTGTGAGAGGGTATTGGTTAACTGCTACATGCATTTGGATGGATTTGCAAGAGGATGGGGATTTATTGATGGTAATGATGAACACCAGCCATAAAGGTATTTATGGAAGATACTGAATGCTTGTGCAAAAGTGAGTGGAGTATATTAGTGAGAGAGCGGGATCGTCAATTAATCTAACTGTTCTTTTCTGTATAGAATTCAGTATTTTTAAGAAGTTCTTAGACACCATCTCAGATATGAGAGCAGTATTCAGTGGTTGGATGATTTGTGAGAGGTAAAGTAATGCCTTGAGCTAAAGAGAGCCTTTTTTTGGATGCAGAAGAGGCAATATTTGTGATTTGTTTGTGCCAAGAGAGATTTGAGGTTAGTTAGTCTGAGAAGATGAATCTCTCGTCTTGAATAGATATTTGAGTGTTGTCAAGGGTAAGATTTGAAAAGAACAGGGTTCTTTTTTTTTTTAGGAAAAAATGCAGAGCTGTGTTTTGCTAGTGTTGAAGTCGATGATATTACCCAAACCCAATTGATGAATGAATTTTTTGAAGAATGAATTTTAAGTTAGTAGATGCAGTTCTAGAGGTTGTGATGATTTGTGCTTTACAGGGTTTGCCATTTGTTTTATTACTATTGTTCATTACCTTTTTGTTTGCTCCCTTATGTAAGTATCGCTCTTTTATCTAACCGGGTTATTCCCAAAGTGGCTCTTTCCATGTTTCTTTGTTTTCGGTTTCTGTAGATGTCACTCTAGGTTTCACTACCGTAGATTATTGTGGGGAGCGCACACTGGTTGGTTGTAGACGGTCCATTTGTAGGCATTTTGATAAATTGCTTTTAAATATATCTCTATAATGATTACATCCTATTGTTATTCTAGCTGAAATTCATTATCAAGTTTATGGTTGTTTTGTAATGATTTGTCCTAGATATTTGTATGAATTCTCATCTTTTATTCTTAATGTGTGTGGCTTCATGGAATCCGAAGACTCGTCATTAGATTTGTTTTTGTTCTGGAGTATTTTCACTATACATTTTGCAAGTTTTTTTTCACTTGGTTATACTATGAATTAAAAATGCCAAGAAATTATATTTTTGGTTTTTAATCCTTCATCCATTTGCAAGCAAACAGTGTTTGTGTGTGAAGTATTTTCACAACTGGGCTACTCCTACATAGATCAGTTGCCTTAGTATCCCATAATGCAAAGCACACATCTTTACAGATGTGCATAATACTATGCATTATAGGAGTGACCACTAGCCAGACTGTTTTAAACCTTTATTGAGGTCTTATCAGTGGGAGCCAGACCCAGAAGAGATACCAAGGTTGAGGTAATGCAGAAGTCATATTTCACATATATAAGTAATCAAAAGGTGTTGCATCTTGTTATTAAAATACTGTTGGATATACTTGGATAAAGGATTAAACAAAGAATATAATTTCTTGGCATCTTTTAATTTATAGTATAACTAAGTGAAAAAGCTTTCGACATATCTGTGATCCTGAATATTTTAAGGCGTGACATCCAACTTCTTTTGACTAGTTTTATATATAGAATGTAGAAACTATGAAAGTTTGGTAAGGTAAAAGAACCAACCAGTTAGAAACAGCTGTCAGGTCAGTGAAACCTTATCAGAATGGACTAATAAAAGATGAATATAAGACGCTTGGGCAGTGTGTATGTCCTCTAAATAGTCCATACTCATTAATGCTGGAGAGTGTATGCCCCTAAACTCTCTGATCAACTTACCTATAGAAACTTTCATAGTTTCTACATTCGGCATTGAATTAATGCTGGATCTAATATCCACTTGACTCATGACCTTGGTATCTTTTTCTGTGTCTGGCTCCTACTGATGAAAAATCAAAGGTTAAAACCAGTCTGGATATTGGTCATTCCTATAATGCATAGTATTATGTACACCTCTAAAAATGTGTGCTTTGCATAATAGGATATTAAGGCAACTGATGTGAAGTCATTACTCTCTATGTATTACTAGCCCAGTTGTGAAGATACTTCATGCAAACAGTGGTAATGAGTTATCTTACCATAGGTGATCATAATCTGTCTTTGTGAGATTTTAAGCAGAACTGATAGTCTTCATATGAATAATAGTCAATGTAGCCTTAGACCAGCTTGGTATTTCTTAACACAAAACTGATAGGTCATCATACTCTCAATACATTTTTAATCATATCACTAAAGGCCAAGAATGAGAAGTAGTGTGGAAAATAATTTTGATGCCGCCACCATAATAGTGCTGTTTTTTTTTTTAGTATGGAGGTAGTGTTGAAAATCATTTCATCTGCAAAAAATCAGTCTTGCGAAATAGCATAATTATTTACTTAATATTAATAGATAAGGATGTAACCACAGTAGGCTCTTGCTTTTACGACCTAATTAGTTTCTGGGAAATTCCAGTGAGCTGCCATAATATGAACCCTAATTTCCCATAGGTTTATTCTCATGAATTGAGGTTGTGTTCCTGGAAATAGTTTGAACTCTAATGTAAAGTTGTATATTCTTTAAGGTGATGTTTATTTTAGAATGACACGACTGAAACTTGAAACAAGTCATAATTAGGTGCCATCTATATTGGGGAAAAAAAAAGAGAGAGAGAGAGAGAAAACAAGTATTAATTAGGTCTTAAGATGGACTGTCTTCCAGATACCCGAAGGCTAAAAATTTCATTCTTCTCTCCAGAAGTGCTTTCTTCCTCTTTAAGGATTCTGCATTCTCAAATAAATCACTTCTCTCTGCACTTGTATGGTGACTCCGATGTAGCTACTCGGTGACACAATTTTTAAGTTGCTTTATGATCATCAGACCTTCATGGAATTCAGACTCATCATGGGAAGCCCCTTTGTTGCTTTTGTGTGTGCTCGCACAATCATCATATCAAGCCTTAAATGTATTCACTGTCTCTGTATTTCCCATGCTCTCAGGAAGTGCATTCCAACTAACACCGTTTTCCATGCCTCCCCCCCACCACCACCCATGCCTTCTTTATATAGCTTTGAGCGATGGCATCTTACAAATGATAAAATTTTTGGCATTTTTATTTTTAAAAATGGGAGATGATAAAGTGGGGTCTGCTCTACTAAGATTTTAGTGAAATCAGAATATTTGACTTATGGAAATATTTCAGTTGAGAATTGCTGTTAATAAAGAATACATAGTTTCTCTTAGTTTATATTTACAAAAGTGAAACAGTTGCTGTTCTCTTATATTCAAATGTTATTTTTTTTCTTTTTTTTCTCAAAATATTCTTTAGATCTGGCATAAACAGTGTTTCAAATGTCAAGAATGTGGTATGACTTTGAATATGAAGACATACAAGGGATATAACAAAGTACCTTACTGTAATGCGTAAGCAGCCATTTTTTTTTTTTTTTTTTTTTTTTTTTAAACATTATTTTCATATATAAATGCCTTTTTATTGTTATAAGATTTCAATTATATCCAACTCTCCTACTTTGCATCATGTGTTTGTTTTTTTGTCAATCTCTTGTATGATGAGTAGAAATATTGCCCTAGAGATTTTTTCTGTAGGATGTAGGCAACGTTTCTTTCCTTAAAGAAGTAACCTATTTGATATGACATAAGAGGTAGGGGGAAATTCATCACCATTAAGGCTGTCCTAGAGGGCAAAGACAGATGGAATGAAAGAGAAGAAGCAGGTTTGATGCAGTTGGACTGTAAGGGATGCTGAGCAACTGCTTTGTTTTAATGCAATCCAGTTCTAAGTGGATGAATGATTGATCCCAGTTTTGTGGAGCAGTGTTCATGGAAGCACCTGTAGGAAAAAAATCTGAAACTAAATGTCTGCAAGAGTAATCACTTATCAGCTAAATTGTCTTCTGGAACTGCATGAATTTTTAGGGATATTTAAGTTGCACCACCCCAGAGATCTAAAAAAAAAATAGTATTCAGAGAATGGGCAGAAAAATTAGCATCCCTAACAAAAAAAAGAGTGTCTAGATTTTTACAAACTCAGGAAGCTATTGATGTGATGTTCACATCAGGATAGATGAGCTAAATACAACAAAAAAAAATTACATAACCACAGTAATAAACTTGAATGAGAGTGAAAATTTCAGTACAATTTTTTGTACTGAAAATAACAGCACATCCTCTCTCTCTCTCACAGTGTTGAAACAACAAGCAAATCAAAGAATAGGAATACAAGCTGCATACAATCCATTTAGCAATCAAAAATAGTTTGCTGTGTGTTAGAATTTAATGACTTATTTTTAATATTAATTTCTAGCATGTGTCAACAGTTTTTAATTAGTAAACTGATTGTTTTATGTACTTTGTATTCCTGTTCTTTTATTCACTTGTTTTCACACATTGATCTACTGTTCTGTTAATTTATTTTTAACGGTATTGATGAGAACACAGACTCATAAGAAAACAATTACTATTTATTAACTTATTTATTATTATTATTATTAGTCACCTCCAGGGAGTCCAAAGACTCGTCGAGGGAGGGCATCTACTCTACAACTCTGCTTCCACCACTCACAATCCACCAATTGACTGCAACTACACCAGCGCCATCTACTGCTGATATTTCACTGGTATTATATCCAGCATCTTCAGAGCACAAAAACAGTTTGCTACGTTGTGCGAAACAACAATCTGGTATAACAGTGGGACTAGTTTAAACAGTTGCAATGGGCAACATGAAAACTAAAGTTATAATTAGGTGCCATCTATGTTGAGGAAGAAAAAAAAAGAGAGAGAAAGCAGGTATTAATTAGGTCTTAAGATGACTGTCTCCCAAATTTTTGGTAAATTTATACAGCTATACTTGTTGAGGTTTGCAGTATGTTTCAAGGCTTCCGTTGATTACAAGAACAATCTCTCTGACTTATAATTACTTCTGTGTAGTACTTTAGTTTTTTTTTCCAATTGATCCTGTGCACAGGAGTATCTAATGCATAATCTGCTAGACCCAACTTGCCATGACGACAGTGCTGGATGTATTTTTATGTTTACTGGGGCAGACGTCCACAGTTCTTCCTGTCTGTCCATGGTAAGTCTGATGCACACAGGATAAATTGGAAAAAAACACAAGTGCCACACAGAAGTAATTATAAGTCAGAGAGATTGTCCTTGGAATCAACGGAAGCCTTGAAACATACTGGACATGATAAAGAAGACATTCTGTCCTTGGATGAACAGATGAGAGCTGCCAATTTGACATAAGGTTTAAATATGGTGTATAGCTGATGTTTATTAAGCACTCTAGATATCTTTTCAGATGTGCCTTGAATGTAGGGGATGATGACAATTTTGCTATAGTCTTGTGTGGTAACAGTATACTAAATGCTTCCCATAACCCCTCCTCCCACTGTCTACACCCACAGACTACAGCAAAACTGTCTTCTGTGGTTGTATAAATAGTTCTATGGCTGTATAAATTTACCAAAAATTTGGAGTTAATTTAAGACCTAATTAATACCTGCTTTCTCACTTTCTCTCTCTTTTTTTTTTTTTTTTCCAACATAGATGGCATGTAATGAGGACTTTAGTCTGTGTGTTGTCCATTGCAATTATTTAAACTAGTCCCATTGTTATACCAGATAGTTGTTTTGCATACTATAACAAGCTGTTTTTGTGCTATGACGATGCTGGATATAATGCCAGTGAAATATCAGCAAATAAGTTAATAAATAGCAATTATTTTCTTATAAGTCTGTGTTCTCCTTAATATCATTAAAAATAAATAAATTAACATGTACAACGAACACAAGTCTTTGCATGCGTTTTGATGTACTGTTAGTTTCAGTATGAAATATTTGTACTTTCATTAAAGTTTTTGTTATGAGTATTATGTAATGTTACTTCTGACAAAATGAAGTCTTGCCTTTTTTCTTAGAACTAGATGTCAGTCTAAGAGGAAAGAGCTGATTCATGTCTGGTATTTGTTTGTTTGTTTGACCATAAGTTCAGTTGAGATCCTTTCTTTAAGAAAAAAGGCAAGACTTCATTTTGCTTCTTTAAGGTAGCATTGAAAGTGACCAGATTATTCTTCTCCATTTTCTTAGTATGGAGATCATCATTTAAGGCATTAGTAGAAGATCTTTAACCTTGGGTTGTTTGTGCACACAAATACACAAATCACCTTATCAGTGAGGTAAGGTCATTGGTGTATTGGAAAAAGAGAATAAGCATCAGACCAGTCATAAGGCACTCCAGCATTGGAGAATCTCAGTGGGAGGAAGCTTCACACACACAGTGAATGACCTGAGAGGAAGCTGTTTGGATATCCAGCTCTGAATATACAATCTCCAAATATGAATTACAAAGGGTGTTTGACCTGGTTATCAGTTATATTTGAAGATTCCTGTTTGATTTTTTTTTTTTTTTTTTTTTTTTTTTCTGTCATATTTTGTTACAGGATGGACCAGGTAGATTAGAGAGTAACATATGAAGCAAAACTAAGCCAATCTGATCTTTTGGTAATATTCAGTTTGTCATTTACAGTGTAGCACATGCTTAATGTTAGACTGTAAATGACAAACTGAATATTACCAAAAGATCAGATTGGCTTAGTTTTGCTTCACTTGAGCAATGAAGAGTTAATACAACTGGATTTACAAACAGCTAATGAGTCATATATAGTTCAGAAATAAATTCCTATGTGGCCAAATTTAAAGTTCCCAAGTTTGATCTATAGAACTTGAGCTTCCTGTAAGTTCTTTTGTATGCTGAAAATTTGTTTTCAATTCATTTTATTTCATAATTGAAAATGCAAATGTAATTTTCAATTTCTTAATATTCTTTAATGAGCAATTTAAGTTACAGCAGGAACATAACTTTCATGTTTCAGTGGCTTCTTATTAATGTTTCAGTTCGTCATTTGTTTGTATTTTGTATTTTAAAATCATAACTTGATGCAAAACAGAGTCTAAGTATAGATTATTAGAAATGAATTATCAGTTGTGTTTTTGAATATATGCTAGTTATATTAAAGTTGGTGCAAATTTCTATTTGATATATTGAAATGTGCAGGTTTCATTTTATAGTTTCATGTTAATCAAGGAGTAGTCATACTAAAAAAAAATTCTTAGAGTTACTAATTATAATATTCAACATATTTAGAACATTTTTTAATTGGAATTGACTAATCCTAATGTATTTCAAGGTGCTAAATCCAAATCTGCAATCAAAGTAAGTTTTATGTATATTAATAGATTTCATGGAATATTTTATGAATGTTAAAATTTTAAATTGTCACTTTTGCTTTTTTTTTTGTAGCAGTAGTTTTAAAAATAAATGCAGGTGTGGTCTGACCCTACTTCAAGGAATACAAGGTTATTCCAAAAGATGGGCTCAATTTAGTACAGCTATATTTCCTGAACTATACATCGTATGTGAATGACCTATATGCAGTGGTGAGCTATGGAAATTTTAACAAAGGGCTTGCATCATCGAGCAAAAAAAAAAAAAAAAAGAAAGAAAAAGCCTAACTTAGTCCTTATAATATTTATTTTGTGACTTTGCAGAGCTTCTGACAGATATGATAATTCCTGTTGGATATCAATCATTAATGCTAGATCTTTTAAAAATTCCAAATTGAGAAGATTTAAAAAGTCCTTATGTTTATCGTTTGATGCAAAATGCTTGCATAAAGCTGAGTAATTTCTCCACAGAGCAAGAGCCATTCGTAAACTGCAAGCTGCCCATCATGGTCCAAACACACGGCCGATCTTTAAAATTTTTATACCAAGGTCTTTTGCAATCATATTTAATTCTCATTGATATTTTGGTGATTGATGATAAAAAGCATATAATTTATCCATAAATATTTCAAAATGATTTATTTCTTTCTTTAATGTTTTTTTATCGAATCGTGTAATGTTAAGTGTAAATGATGAGTGTAATGCCAAATCACGTTGGGAAATTTTTGTTTGATTGCAATACCTGATTTGTTTCCTAACATTACACTAGCTCCATCAGAACAAAATGCAATGAAATGATTTTTTATATAGTTATCAGAAAATCCATATGAATTTAAAGTAGCAATTATAGTAGCATGTATAGATTCCATGGTGGTATTTTGTAGTTCTACAAGATTATTAAACAAGAAGAACAAGGGGCTCGCAAATTTGAGAAAAATTTAACAAAGTGCTTGTGCGAGCCCCTAATAGCTCACCACTGCCTATATGACATTTGAAGGAGGAGCTCCTAAAGTTTGAAATACTGCCGCTAGAGCACTTGCCTAGTGCACAGCCATGCAGCAGCATCAGTTGTGAGCAAAATGGCTACTATGCAGCACAAAATTTTTGTGAGCTCAGGCTTGCATTTCGTTGTCGTTTCAACATTAAACCTCCAACGACCTCTACGAATAACTTTGGTTGACCTAAAAAAACCGTATCACTACTGCGGTGAACTCAGTGAAGCAAGACACACTTCTTCGGGTATCAGATGAATTCGGCTACCGTCTTGATGTTATCCATGCAGTGGAGGGGGGGGGGCACATTGAACATCTATAAACTTTATTGCGAGTATAATCAAATATACTTACATCATGTTTTGTCACTAGTTCTACGTTTGATATATATAGACTTACAAAAATTAAGTCCATCTTTTTGAATCACTCTGTACTATAATGCAAACTGTGTTAGTTTTTATTTAGACATCTTTCAATCTTTTTTTTTTTTTTTTTTGATTATTTTACACCTAGAAGTTGCTAGGCTACAAGCACAGAGCACTTCTGTTACTTGTGTGGTTCATTATGTGTGACACACACAGGTGCCAGGATAGTAAAGGCGGCAGTGATTTCAGGCGAGCAGGAAATACTTTAAAAAAAATTATTCATTAATTATATCAAAATAAATTACATTTTTGTTTAAATTTTAATTATATTTTATAGGTTTGTCTTAAAAAATTATTTATAATCACCTATTTGTTATTATTCCCTAAGATCTTATTTTATTCTTATCTTAGTTCTAACAAGTAGTTTAGCATAAACAAGTAAAAACTTGAACTTGCATGAGTTTACTGTTTACAAGATGACCCGCGTTTGAATTTGTTTATTCTTGTTCAAACTCGCATTTGCTCTCATAGGCAACGTTAAAAGACAACACAATTTGATTACAAACATGAAAATATAGTAGATCCTGAAATTTCATTTAAAGGAAATTTTTTTTTCTATGCATAATAGATCAAACATTAGAATCTTTGCAGAAATGAGTTACTTTATTAAAAGAACATATGAATTCATTTCAGTTTTTGTATTTGTGAAGTACTTCATAAAATAAAGAATATTTATTATCTTGTAAAACGTTACGACAAAAATTGACACATGAGAATCATTCAGACATCGATGCAGACGATTTATGCGAAGAAATTTTACACTGTCAACCATTTATATCTAATTCAAAAAATGGTATATTTCAGATAATTCAGTATATTTATTCAAACGACTTAATCACAGTTTATCCAAACTTTACAATTTCTCTTCAGATTTTGAGTTTTTCACTTGGTTAGACTATAATAAGTTTAGTTTAATCCTTTATCCAAGTGTGAGCAAACAAAGCTTGTGCCTGAAAGTATCTTCAGGACTGGGGTAAGGTAGTGCAACACCAGGCAACTCGTTGCAAAGGTGGAGAAAGATCTCATCACTCCTATCTTAGTATCTCCCATAATGCAAAGCACTTTATCCTTGTGGATATGTGTCATGCTATGCATTAAGGCAAGGGCCACTACCCATACTGGTTTCGACCTTTATTGAGGTCTCGTCAGTGGGAGCCAGGCCCAGTAGTGGAGATACAAAGGCAGAAGCAATGAGAGGTCATCCTAACCTATAGGAGTTGCCAACGGGTGTGCAACCTTATTATTAAATTACTTCGGATTCAGAGAAAGATGTTGAGAGTTTATTTTTCACTTGGTTAGACTATAATAAGTTTAGTTTAATCCTTTATCCACTCCTGGGTCTTGTATCTCCACTACTGGGCCTGGCTCCTACTGACGAGACCTCAATAAAGGTCGAAACCGGTATGGGTAGTGGCCCTTGCCTTAATGCATAGCATGACACATATCCGCAAGGAGATGTGCTTTGCATTATGGGAGATACTGAGATAGAGTGATGAGAGCTTTCTCCACCTTTGCAATGAGTTGCCTGGTGTTGCACTACCTTACCCCAGTCCTGAAGATACTTTCAGGCGCAAACTTTATTTGCTCATACTTGGATAAAGGATTAAACTAAACTTATTATGCTCTTCAGATTCTTTTGTCATTACCGGTATTTGTTGCATCTGCGGAACGGTCCTTTTCTAAACTTAAAATTATTAAAAACTACTTGCACTCCACAATGGTACAAGACAGATTTTCAAATCTTGCCATTATATCAATAGTCAGATATTTTGGATCAACTTGATATACATATTATTCGAGAATTTTCATTAATGAAAACTAGAAAAATTCAATTCAGTAAGTGATTTTTCTTTCTGTTTAAATATTTATTTACTTATTTCTTTATCCAATACTGTTTATTATGTTTCTATTTTATATACTTGTAAGTTTATCTGTTTCTTATTTATACTTGTACAAATGACAAAGTGTCATTTGTACAAATTTTGTATAAATTAGCAGAGTACAAATGACTTTGTCATTTGTACTCTGCTAATTTATGCAAAACTATATAAGGTGCAATTCGCAAATGATTTTCTTGCCAAATAACACAACTTTTATTTTTTTCCAAATTATTTTTGTTGTTTTTGTACCTTTCTTGTATGTGTTTTGTAATTTCTGCTTTTTGTTCAATAAACTTCAAAAAAAAAATCAGCTAACTCCTTTTTATTCCCGCGTAATGAGTAGGCGAGGCCGTTTTTTAGCCCTGTCTAACTTTTGGAGACTGAGTGAGCAATTTAATCTCTAGTGGTACCCAATTAGAGATAGTTGGCCCAAGGCTATCGCTAATTAAGCAGCATGCAGTGAAAGAGAGCCTCAACAAGTGCCACCATCTCGTAGTTCCAAACCTTACACAATATAGATGAAAAGCCAAACGGCTATTTTTTTCTGGCGATGTTGATAAGTTAAGAGGATAAAAATCCCTTATTGTTTTTCAGCCAGTAAGCGAAACTAAGATTATTCTTATTATTCTTAGTTTCGCTTACTGGCTGAAAAACCATAAGGGATTTCCGGGAGAAAAAACCTGCTTGCCTGTGACAGAAATCAACTAACTCGGGAACTGGTCGAAAAAAGGCTTAGAAAATTTGTTCTAGTCGCCCACTAGATTCAAAACCAAGAAATTTTCCTTTGTGCGGTCAAGTGCCGCACGAAGGATTTTCCTTCGTGGTGTGCAAACGCCACATCCACTGAGCTACACAGGCTCTATTCAATAAACTTATAATTAATATATTTCGTATTTCATTTTTACTTACTGATACGTTTTTTTTTATAAAGTGATTTTTTATTGGGAGGAGGGGTATAGGGGTGCCAACTAAAGTTTTGCACACAGGCGCTGGACATTACTAGTGCACCCCTAGTCATGCAGTGACTTTGTGTGGTAAGGATTGCATATTTTATTACTTGAAATAGGAGACTAAGATAAAATGTAGTCTCCTCGTTGTGCATATTTTGTGCAGTTAATCTTGATTCATTTACTTTACACAACATGAAACTTATGCTCAGAAACAGTGGAAATAAATTTTAAATTGTGTAATGAGCAAAAAGGAATTTAGATAGATTGTCAAATTCCCATTATGTACCCTTAAGGGATGTACAAGATACTGTATAAGTTTCCATTACTTTCTTTTGATAGTTTTCTCAGAATTCTGGTAGTATTAGATCTTATATGTCAGTTTTTTTAAGACACATCACTATATTTTGGTCTTCCTCCATGTCATTTTTCTGCTGTCCATCAGTTGTTTTACTAATCTTTCTGCTCTCTTTTCATATGTTTATATAAAAAGAGTTTTTAATATTATCTCTCATTGAGCTATTTGTTCACACTCCTAATTTCTCTCTAGCTGCCATATCTGTGGTCACTCTAGCTGGGATTGAAATGGTTCTGAACCAAAATAAAATCTTTCTCTTGAAGAAATTTTAAACTTTTTGATTGCATGAATGCTCCATCTGAAAATGCACTCTTTCACTCTTATGTTATCTATATTTACTGACTATTTAAGAATTATGATAGTGAAAAAAAAAAGACACAAAAATAGTATTTCTTTATTGTTACTATTAAGGAAAAAAGTATTGATTTTAAATTTATTGAAATAGAAAAAGGGCTGCTTAAGGGTCAAAGCTGTATAACTGAGAGGAGACTTCTACATAGCCTTTAAAGGAATGCGGAGAACCGACCAGCGCTTCTGACCTTATGTCCAATCCTCGCCTTCTTGTGGTGCAAGCTGTTGGGTATCTACCTGGATACTGAACAAACGAGAAAATGGGCTGGCAGTTTGGGATTTAGCCTACCAAATTGTATTCTTATTGGTTAAACCAAAATAAAGTGATGGTCCAACATGACAAAATTTCATGCCGGTTAGGGTGTTATCTAGTTAAACAAGGCTTCCATTGTTTTCGCCAGGGAACCAGGGCGAACAGCAAAAAGTCAGCTACTGGAACAAATCTGAAGGCACACCCCAACTCAACATCACCAGATTTAAAGATCGGTACTATCAACATAAGAAGCCTGAATGGCAAAGAAATGGAGCTAGCTGAGGAATTAGATAAGTACCAGATCGACATAATAGGGGTTACTGAAACAAAAAAGACAAAAACTGGTGAGATCTTTCTGAGCAGTAAATAGAAAATGTTATATTCAGGCAATGACAGTCAAAGAAAATAAGGAGTAGCCATAGTATTCAACAGAAAATACGAGGCTAATCTCCTTGAATGGCAGGCAGTCTCAAGTAGAATGATGTGGGCAAATATCAGAGTTGGGGAATTGGACAATGAGACTTATTTGTGCCTATGGTTCCACAGAAGGTTCTATTAAGGTAGAAGTGGAGGAATGTTTTGATGCTTTAGAGAAAGCAACTGACACAATGAAAAAGGAAAAGTTGCTCCTTGTTAGGGATCTAAATAGTAGGAAATGATTGTCAGACATACAAAAATATTTTGGGAAACTGGAGAAAAGAGCAAAGCTAATAATAATGGCAAATACCTGTTGGATTTCTGCTGAGGACATGGACTGGCTATTACTAACACCATGTTCCAACATAAAAATGTGCACAAATTCACATGGAGAGAAGAGGCAAGGAATAAGAAAAGTCTCATTGACTATGTTATTGTTGATAGTGATGTTTTCTCCCTGTGCAGGACACCAGAGTGTACAGAGGATTTGAAATTGGAAGTGATCACTATTTAGTCTTGAGCAGGATAAAATTGAATTTCATATTGAAAAGAATAACATGTAAGAAAGTTTTAAAGCAAATAAAAGTTGAGCTGCTCTCTGATGTGAACTGTAGACTAAAATACACAAAGATTATTGAAGAAGAAATGAAAGAGTTTGAGAACAAGAATCAAACCTTGGAGATTCAGTGGCAAGCCTTGAAGAAAACCCTGATTGATTCAGCTAGAGAGGCATGTGGTGAAGTTTTCTGCAAGGATAGAAAAATTAGAACTCCATGGTTGACAGAGGAAGTTAAAGAGGCAGTGAAGGAAAAGAAGAAAGCATATCAAAAGTTCCTGACAAATAAGTCAGCTTGTGCTCTTAGAGAATATAGAGACAAATGCAAGAATGCTAAACAAAAGTCATGGGAGGACTTTGACACGAATATAGAAAATATATATCAAGAAGGTGATAAAAATATTCTGGAGGTTTTTGAAGAAGCTTAGTAATGGAGGAAAGAGTGCTGTAAAAGGAATTAGTGATGATAAAATTGACATGAAAACAGAAGAAAAAGATAACCGTGAAGTATGGAGTAATTACCTTGAAAAACTGCTGAATGAAACATGCAGTGATGACAGCATAGTGGTAAAAAAAACACTGACCAGGCATGCAGTCTGGAATAGATATGCATACTTGAAGTAGAAAAAGCCATTAAAGACTTCAAATGTGGAAAGGCAGCTGGAGTAGATGATATTCGACCAGAAATGCTGAAGTATGGTGGTATAAAAGTCTTACATTGGCTGCACTGCATAGTTTAGAAAGCCTGGACAGAGGGACAAATTCCCGATGATTGGAGTACAGCTCTCATAGTACCCATATATAAAAAGGGAAATAAAACTGAATGTGAGAATTATAGAGGTATTTCCCTACTGAGTGTTCCTGGCAAGATCTATGCAAGTATACTTGAGAAATGGTTGAGAAGGATTGTGGAAGGGAAGCTTGGTGAAGAACAAGCTGCATTCAAACCAAATAGAGGCTGTCAGGATCAGATCTTCACTTTACGACAAATAGTTGAGAAAGCATGGGAATATAACAGAGATCTGTATTTAAGTTTTGTCGATTTGGAAAAGGCATATGACAAGGTGCCAAGAGAGAAGCTATTCAATACGCTACTGTTATATGGTGTCAATGGGGCATTATATCAAGCAATACTTAGTCTTTATTTCAGTTGTAAGTCAGCAGTTAGAATTGAAGGAAGTACAGGAGGATGGTTTAATGTGAAATCTGGTGTGAGACAAGGATGTACATTATCCCCTCTGTTATTCATTATCTATATGGATCACATTATGAAGGAAAGTGGTATTAAACATGATATCAAAATTGGAGATGTTAATGTCAGTTCTTTGCTTTATGCAGATGATGTTATACTTCTATAAGTCTGCAAGATTCTCTGACTAAATTGAATAGCTGTTGTAATAGATATGATATGAAGATCAGCAATAAAATTTTATTAATATTATAAATAATATTTTTGTTTATTATGTAATTAGTACATAATTTTAATACAATTTATAAATACTACATGAATCACGTTAAATATGACAAAGCAAATATGAAAAAATCTAAATTAAGAATTGACAATTTTCATTATTTAAAAAAAAAGAAACCTTTCTAGCCTTAATTTTGGGAAAAGACTTTACTACTTCTTCTAGATCTAATGTCTCGGCTATATCACTTTCACTAGATAAAGTGGCTAAGCCATCTAATCTCTCTTTCTTGGGGACATTGTGGACCTCAAATAATTTTTAATTGGTCTTAATTTAGAAAAACTGCGATCTGCACTTGCAACTGTAGTTGGGATTGTTAAAAGAATTTGTAGTGATGTGCACACATTAGGAAAAAGACTTGTGGAGTTATTTGCACAAATATAATTTAATACGTCTTTGGGAGAATAAGTATTTGATATCCTCGGAGACAATATCTTTAATTCATCTAATAAATCTATTGCTGAAATATCTTTTTGATCACCATCAGACACAACAGTTTCTAAGTCGAAACAAGCTTTTTTTTACTGGTTCATTATCAAATTTTAAGTTACCAATGTTAAAGAGAAACCCAAAAATGATTCATATTTATTTAGAAATCTCTTAAATCAGAAATCTGTTCAAATCTCTCAGTAATTGATGTTATTGCTGAATCAAGAATTGTATTTTAAAAAATTAATTTGAAACTGTTGCTCAAAATTAGTAATTGATTTGTCAGGACATTCATAATCGAATCGAGTTTTTACATGTCGAGTTCATGTGCTGTTGTTAGTTGGGAAATCAGCATTTAATCCAATATTTAGAGCAAAGTTATGGGCTTAGTGCTTAACTTTCAAAAAAATTATTTTAGCTTCTGTATGACATCAAGAATTTTTTCGTGACATCTAATGATTTCAAGGCTTCCATAGTATTGCAAGAAATATTTTGCAATTGTTTGCTTAGATGCATTGACTTCAGTTAGAATGTCATACCAAACAAATGTGCCAAACGTAAACTTGAAAGAATTAATTTTTTTTTTGCTAACATACTAGCTTCTAATTTTGTTTTAATGCTTTGTTGCCCAATTAAGTTGTCATCTTCTGTGATGAAAATTAAAGCTTCATGTATTTCTTTTACTTGGTTTCGTATTGCTTTTACAGCTTCAATGCGACTTTCCCATCTCGTCGTGCATAAAGGTTTTAAAGTAAAATTTTGGATGTGGTTTAGAAGAACTTCCCATCGATGACTTGATGAAGAAAAGAAATTATAGATTGACTGAATAATGTCAAAAAATAAAACCATATCTACATTGTAGCTTGCTGCATCGCTCAATACCAAGTTCAAGGAATGCGTACAAGACAGAACAAAAAATGTTCTAGGATTTTTGTTGCTTAAAAGTGCTTGTACCCTTGCATTCTTCCCCTTCATATTTGACCCGTTGTCATATCCCTGACCACGGATATTTTGAATATTTAAGTTTTTTTCTTCTAATAATTTCAAAATTACTTCAGTCATACCACTTCCTGTTTTATTATTAATTTTAATAAAATCTATAAATTTTTCCTCTATTTGTATATCTTGGGTTTCTTCATTTTTTCTTTTATAGAAACATATCTTACAATTAAGGATATTTGCTACTGCTGCAAAATATCAGTGGTGCAATCAACAATTATTGAAAATTACTTAGCATTCATTATTTTAGATACAATTTTTTTTTAAAATTTCATTACTCAATATATTAATGATTTCGTTTTGTATACATTTCCCTAAATAAAGCTAGCCTCAATAGGTGCTGGTCCCAAGCCCGAATAAATGGCGAGGGTTGATGTCAGGAAGGGCATCTGGTCGTAAAACTTCACTGCCAGCTCTGGCTATGATATGAGTCAAAGAGAAAATGATATAAGGGCTAGAGTGTACCCCTTAAGTGACGTGCAGCCACATCGCCCTACAGCTGCGAGAAGTGGACGAGGGCTACTGCATCAAGGGTGGGTGCGGTTAAAGAAGCGAGCCCAGCAGGTGGAGAGGATGTTGCGAGTGGGAACATTGAATGTTGGAAGCATGACTGGAAGGGGAAGAGAGGTGGCAGACATAATGAGGAAGAGGAAGTAGGATATTTTGTGTGTGCAGGAAAAAAGGTGGAAAGGGGGAAAGGCAAAGGAACTGGGAGATTGGTTATAAATTGTTCTACTCCGGAGGGAAGAAATGGTGTAGGAATTGTGGTGTGTGGCAGAATGAAGGGCGAAGTACTGGAAGTGGGTAGAAGGAACGACAGGATCATGCGAATGAAATTGGGTCTTGGAGAAGAGCAGGTGGTCGTATTATGTGTATATGCCCTGCAAGTTGGCTGTACAGCAGAGGAGAAAGATGAGTTCTGGAACGTGTTAGATGAAGAAATGAGAGCACTGGAAGAAAACGAGATGGTGATTGTCGGAGGAGACTTGAACGGACACATAGGGAGACAGAATAGAGACTGTGAAAGGGTGCATGGTGGCCACGGAGTGGGAATGATGAACCTGGAAGGAGAGAGGGTTGTGGACTTTGCAGTAGCGTTTGATATGGCAATTGTGAACTCGTTTTTCTACAAGAGGGAAGAACATTTGATAACATTTAGGAGTGGTAACAACAGTTCACAAATTGTCTACATTTTGACTAGAAGAAAACATCTTAAGGTTGTGACAAATTGTAAAGTAATTCCAACAGATCAAGTGGCACAGCAACGCTGACTGCTGTGCGCAGACTTTAAAATAAGATCGAAGATAAGAACTTCTGGATGCTATGGGATGAATACAATTAACTGGTTTCGCTTAAAAGAAGAGAGTGTGAGGAATCGTTTTAGGGAGAGGGTGTTAGAGAGGATTTCGGATGGACTGGAAAGTGTACAGAATTGGTTGAAACATAATTCAAAAGTAATCTTGAGCTGTGCAATCGAGGTGCTTGGTGAGACATCTGGAAAGATTAGAGAGCAGAAGGAGGGTTGGTTGTGGAATAATGTACAAGTGGCAGTGACAGCTAAGAGGAAGGCAAAGCAGAAGTGGAATGAGTCAAGAGTGGAAGAGGACAGAGAGGTGTACAGAGAGAGAAAGCAAGAAGCAGAGAGTGTTGTGGCACAGGCGAAGGCCATGGCATATCACGATCTTTATGATCAATTAGAAACAAAAGAAGGACAGAAAAATTTACCAACTAGCGAAATGTAGAAATAAAGCAGTAAAGGACATCTTACATGTGAGGCAGATCAAAGATGCTGAAGGATTCTGAAGAGTATTATGGAGGGATGTCGACATAAGAAACAGATGGAGAATATACTTTGAGGGACTTTTGAATGAGGAAAATGCAAGGACTCAGAAGATGGGTGGCCTTCTGAGGAGATGGTACAGAACATGAGTAGAGTGGAAGTGATGGAGGCCATGAAGAGGATGAGGAATGGAAAATCGGTAGCCCCCCCCGACAGGTTCCAGTGGAGGCATGGAAGGCACCGGGGGAAGAGGGAATTGACTTGCTGTGGAACCTGTTCATGAATGTTTGCCAACAGGAAAATATACCCGAGGAATGGAGGGAGAGTATTCTTGTCCCCATCTACAAGGGTAAGGGGGATGCACATGACTGTAAAAATTAGAGTAATAAAGTTGATGTCCCACACAATGAAAATCCTAGAAAGGGTTCTTGATGGTAGATTGAGGAAGGAGGTGGAGATTGCAAAGGAACAATTTGGCTTCATGCCTGGTAGATCAACAACAGATTCTATCTTTGGGTTACGGCAGATGAAGGAAAAGTTTCGAGAGAAATAACGGGAGCTACATATGGCATTTATTGATTTGGAGCAAGCATACGATAGAGTGCCAAGGCAAGAAGTCTGGAGGTGTCTGAGGGAGAAGAAGGTGCCTGAGAAATATGTCAGGTTGGTGCGGTAGATGTACAGAAATGTGACGACAAGTGTTCGGACCTGTCTGGGACAGACAGAAAGTTTTCAAGTAACAGTTGGCTTGCATCAAGGGTCAGCATTAAGTCTGTTTAACATTGTGATGGAGGAGGTGAGAGAAGATGCACCGTGGACAATGTTGTATGCAGATGACATCTTGCTGTGTGCAGATTCAAGAGAAGACGTGGGAACTAAACTGGAAAGATGGAGAAAAAGTACTGGAAGAAGGTATGAGACTGAGCAGAAGTAAGACAGAGTATATGTGTTGCACAGTGGACGGTGGCCAGGAGACAGATCTGGAGCTGGAAGGAAATGTCATCAGGAAGGTGAGAGACTTTAGATACTTAGGTTCAACAGTGGAAGAAGATGGAGGAGCTGAGAAGGAAGTGGGATGCAGGATACAAGTGGGTTGGAGGAACTGGAGGGAGATGGCAGGAGTGTTATGCGATAAGAGGTTGCCAATCAATCTGAAAGGCAAAATCTACAGGACAGTAGTGAGGCCAGCTATGACGTATGCTATAGAAACTGTGGCCCTGAGGAAAAACAACATCAGCAGGATGGAAGTAGTAGAGATGAGAATGCTTAGGTGGATGTGCGGTGTGACCAGAAAGGATCGTCTGAGAAATGACTACGTGAGGGGAACAGTGAAAGTTACGAACTTAGGAGCGAAGATACAGGAGGCAAGGTTGAGATGATTTGGTCATGTGAAGAGGAGGGAGGATGAATATATGGGAAGAAGGGTCATGCAGATGGATGTGCAAGGAAGGAGGTAGCATTGGCAGCCAAAGAAAAGATGGAGGGAGCTGGTAGAAGAGGACTTGAGGATGAAGAACTTGGATGTGGTGACAGCCCAAGACAAGAGGATGTGGAGGAGACTCATCATCAACAGTGACCCCACTTAAGTGGGAGAAGCTGCAGAAGAAAATACATTTCCCTAAATAATGAACGTGAATTTCATTGTTTTTTATGCGTTTTACATGTTTTTGTAATATGCTGTCAAATTCGGCGAATAATTCAATCAGTTTCAAAAATTTTTCATTATTATTTGTATATAGAGTATCTGAACTTCCTCTGAAATCAGTGTTTTCTTTTGCAAGAAATTTAATAACCGATATTATGTGTTTTAAAACATGCATCCAGTGTTCTTGTTCTTTTTTTGAGTAATTTTAGCTGATTGTGATGAATTGTAGTTTCATTTTTTAAACGCTTGTCCAAATCAATCCATTTTTCAAAATTATTAAAAATGTTCTTGAGATTTTTCGTGGCGCTGAAGAACTTGGGATATATGTTTCCTATCGTTATTTCCTTCCGAAATTAAGATCATAGTTCGAATATTAGAAAATAATTTGCCGCAGAAACAAAATACTACATTTTTTGAACTTGATTAAATTAACCAAGATCTTTTAATGGTTTCTCTGTTACTCAAAATCCTATTATAATGCGATACATGAAAACTTCTATTATGTTCATTGCATGGAAAAAAAGTCTCTCTTTTGATTCAGCAGGAGGACCTTGTTTTACTAATATATCAATTATTGAATTGGACAAGTTTGGCCATAAAGCTGGATCGTCAAAAAGCTTGTAATTTATTGTTGAGGTATTTGTATTTGAAGTCAAAGCTATTGGATGTTTCTCAAGAGCCTGATTATCATCTAAACACAAATTCGAATTTTCAGAATCATTGTCAGTGGGGGATTCCACACGAACGTCACTTTCACTGACTCTTGTTTCTGATAATTTTAAAAATTTCCGCAATTGATTTTCTTGCCGAGCTCGAATAACTTCTTGTTCTGCTCATCTTTTTCTGTATTAATGACCAGAAAGGATTTTCATTTTGTTTCTCTGATCTGCCATTTTTGTCTGTTTCTGAAATCATAAAAAACTTTATTTTTTTTCATAAAGTATGGACCCAAAACCAAGTAAAAAAATTTAGAATTGAATCGTCATTTGCCAAGTCTAGCCCCTTTACAAAATAGTTTTTATCTGATTTTACTACATTAAGAAAACAAATAAATTAGCAAAATAAAATTAAAAATTACCTTGCTTAATATTAACATAAAACTCGATATAGTAGTCAGTGGGCACAATTTCAAATATATGCAAGAGTTCGTAAAATAACAAGTTAAAAACAACACGGCTATAGGTACAAAGAAAATGAAATGAATAATTTATTTTAAAAATCATTACTAAGATAATCGCATATTTAACTACAAACTTACCTTCATAAATACGAGGGAACAAAATTCATTCAGCAAGCCAATAATATAATACACATTAATACAGGGAAAGTGAACTGGCATGTAAGCTAACTTTGTGGATATGTGCAAGATTTATAATAATAATTATTATTATAAAAACCTTCATGGAGTCAAAGACTCATTGTGGGAGGTCTGCTATGATACACATAGCTTATCATAACGGGCCTTAAATATATTTACTGTCTCTGCGCTCACCACACTCTCGGACAATGTATTCCAATCACTCGCCACTCTCCATGCAAAAAACCTGCTCCTGACTCCCTTTGTATAAGCAATGTGAGTACACCTTGTTCACACAAATTCCAAATTTCCTTATATCGTGTGTTGCTTTCTTTACTTGCTCTTCCTTTTCTCTTTCAAATTGCTGATCTAAATGACAATAAATTTACTATTGATAAATTATTCTGTTTCTATTAATTATTAATTTTGAGTTAATACATTATTTTTAAGAGTTTTAAAACAATTAAATCTTATTTTAAAAAATCGATTTAAAACAGTTGCCTTCTACAGATTTTTACTATAAATCATTAATTTATACAATGATTTGAAAATTTGATAATTAAAGATTAGCTATTATTGAGGGTAATGTAAGATGTAAAGTATGCTGCCACGAGCAATTTTGGCATTTTAGCAAAATGGGCCTCTGATTAATGTTCATAATTTGTAAACTGTTATCTTTTAAAATTTTATTTGTCTATCAAAAATAAGTATACAATTATAAACAAAGTCAAAAATTGTCCAAAGTCACTTAAACACAGAATACACAATACACTCAATATGTTTCACATTCAAAATTGAAATGACGTTGAAAAAAATGTAATTGCATATCACGCTGTTTTGTCTATCCAAATTTGAAGCAGAATTTAAGAAAGTGAACAGTGTAGTATACACCTATGTTTCAGACTAAATATTTAGATAGATCAGTGTTTCTGAAACTTCAGATATCCGTGTACCCCTTCTATAATTTTCATTATTACCAGTACCTTATCAAAATAATAATAAATAAAATTATATTTCATTGTAAATGTGTGTTTTATTTGAATTTAGATGTACATTTAAACAAAAAAAAAAAGATTTATTTTTAATAGAACAAAATTTATAAAGATACTATACATTTTTACTTAATATAAATAATTCCTCATCAATGAGAGGAGTGAAATTGCTTATTTCTATATCTGCTATATTGCTCTCTTTTGTGCGTTTTATAAATCCAGTATTTAATGAATGATCCATACTTAAGAATTTGAAAGCTAAAAAAATTGCCGTATTTACTCGAATATAACTCGCACTTTTTTTCCCAAAATTAAAGCTAAAAAATCATGGTGCGAGATATATGCTGGGATTTTCGGAAACTAAAGTTTTCAGGAAAAAAAACTGAAAATGGTATGACTTGCCAAGAAGCTTCTATTCTCCATCACTTCTTTTGTCCTCGAGCAGTTCCTTGTGCGCAACGTCAAAATTATCTACCCAAATAGAGACATCTTCTTTCCCATTATATCAAGCAAAAATTACCAGTAATTTAAGACTTGAGATATGTAATGAACAATCCTTGACAAATTACTAATGAGAAGTGAAAGATGTGCGCGATTATAGGCCAATAGAGAAAAAGCAGCTATTAAGAAGTGCATTATGATTGGTGCGGTATTAATAAAAAAATAGCGCGACCCAAACAAAAAGCTACAATTGAATGGAACCGCTAATTCTCTTAAACTGATTTCCATAATATCTGAAATAAATTTACTATATATTTCTTAGTTTTAACACGTTCATGTCGGGGTAGTGTCAAGCAAAACCTTATGTTGCATCGGCAACATGTGGCTTTGCTTGGGTCTATATATCAGTTTCTTTTGGAGGGGAGATGTAATTCATTAGTTAGTGTTTATATTTCCAGTTGTCTGTAATTGCACTATTTGTTGAGAAATATATCACAGACATCTGCAGTAATATAATATATTACTGCAGATGTCTGTGAACCTTATTCTGTGACATAATAAAAGTAATTGTTTTTCGTGTTTCTGAAATATGGTTGCTGTTGTGGAGGGCATATTGTTTACTGCAGGGAGTGAGGAAAATTCGTGCATAATATAATTTATATATATATATGTATATAGACTATAAAAGTTTGAGATTCACATCGTATGATACTTTATGGGTTGTTTCCTTCAGTATCTAATAAGTGGGTTCTAAAATGTTTAGTTTTAGTATGTATGACTATAATTTTTATTATTAATAAAATATAATAAGCACATATTTAACTGCAATGAGAAATGGAGCCTTTTTTTTTATTTAGTAAACTAAATGCTGTATTTTTGTAAAATATTGTTGCCGTAATACAGCTGAACGAGTGCCCTTATTAACACTCAGGAGCTCGCAGTGTACGACGCGGTATATCTGAGAGATGCATTCATTAGTATGTGCTGAAATGCAAAAAACATAAAAGAAAAAACACTGCAAATATAATACATGATGGTACAAATTAAATGAATATTGAATCCAACTTTTTAAAAGTTGGATTCAATATTCATTTTCAATATTCATATTCAATATTCAAAGTTTTAAAAGTGAATAAAAATTGAACAGCTCTCAGATGTGAACTGTAGACTAAAATACACAAACAATTATTCAAGAAAAAATGAAAGAGTTTGAGAACAGGAACCAATCCTTGGAGATTCAGTGGCAAGCCTTGAAGAAAACATTGATTGATTCAGCCAGAGAGGCATGGGGTGAGTTTATCTGCAAAGATAGAAAAATCTGAACTCTTTAATGGACACAGAAAGTTAAACAGGCAGTGCAGGAAAAAAAAAAAAGCATATCAAAAGTTCCAGGCAAATAAGTCACTTTGTGCTCTTAGAGAATACAGAGACAAATGTAAGGAAGCTAAAAACTGTGTAAAACTAGCTAAACAAAAGTCATGAGAAAACTTTGGTAAGAACATAGAAAATAAATATCAGGAAGGTGACAAAATATTCTGGCGGATGTTGAAAAAGCTCAAATGGAGGAAAGAGTGCTATAAAAGAAATTAGAGATGATAAAGCTGATATGAAAACTGGAGAAAAGATATCCTTGAAGTATTATGGAGTAATTACTTTAATTACTTTGAAAAATTGTTAAATGAAACAAGCAGTGACAGCACAGTGGTAAAAAAAAACACTCAATAGGCATGCGATCAGGAATACATATCTATACTTGAAGTAAAAAAAGCCATCAAATGCCTGAATTGAGGCGTGTGGAGTAGAAGCTATTTAACCAGAAATGCTCAAGTATGGAGGTATGAAAGTCTTACAGTGTACTGCATAGTTCAGAAGGCTTGTACAGAGGAACGAATTCCAGATGATTTGAGTAGAGCTGTCATAGTACCCATATGTAAAAAGGAAATAGAACTGAATGTAAGTATTACAGAGATATTTCCCTACTGAGTGTTCCTGGTAAGATTTATGCAAGTATACTTGAGAAATGGTTGAGAAGGATTGTGGAAGGGAAGCTTGGTGAAGAACAAGCTGCATTCAGGCCAAATAGATGTTGTCAGGATCAGATTTTTCACTTTATTACAAATAGTTTGAGAAATCATGGGAATATAAGGATTTATATTTAAGCTTTGTTGATCTGGGAAAGGCATATGACAAGGTGCCAAGAGAAAAGATATTCAAAACACTACAGTTGTAAGGTGTCAATGGAGCATTATATCAAGCAATACTCGTCTTTATTTGAGTTCGAAGTCAGCAGTTAGAATTGAAAGAAGTACAGGAAGATGATTTTATGTTAAATCTGGTGTCAGACAAGGATGCACATTATCCCCCTCTGTTATTTATTATTTATCCATATGGATCATCTCAGCTCTACTTTATGTAGATGATCTAATTTTTCATAGATCCAGAGCAAGTCTGGAAGATTCCCTGACTAAATTGAATAACTGTTGTAATAGATTTGGTATTATATTGAAGGTTAGCAATAGCAAGACAATGAAAATAGGCAGAAACATTAAATATCAACTGCATTGTGAATGGAGAACCTATAGAACAAGTAAAACATTTCAGCTAATTAGGCACGATTTTTACTGAAGATGGTAAATTGAATATGTGAATAGACAACAGAATCAATAAAGCTGGTATGGTAAGAAGTCAACTGAATAAATTTATATGGAATATGAGAGAAATTAGTCATACTACTAAATTAGCTGTATACGAAACAGTGTTCAAACCAATTTTAACTTATGGATCTGAGAACTGGATTAGAAATAAAACACTTGGCAAAAGACTAGAGACTACAGATATGAGAGTCCTGAGAAAGATTGGGTGTGTGAACAGATGGTATCAGTGTCAATATCATATTAAAAATGAGGATATTAGGAAAGAACTTAACATTGTTAGCATCCAGGAATGTGTTAGCACAGCTAATCTCAGGTGGTATTTTCATTTAAACAGAATGGGAAAGGAAAGATTAGCCAAACAAGTGTTGTCTGCCAGGTTGGCAGGAAACAAACCCAGAGGAAGACCAAGATATAGGTGGATCAATACAGTAAAAACTGCCCTAGAACAGTGCTTCCCAAACTGTGGGCCGTGGCCCCCTTGGGGGCCGTAGGTTTGTTGAGGGGGGCCGTGAAATAATGAAAACAAATTTAAAATGTTTTAAGACTAAGTAGATTTTTTTTTATTTTAAAAGAAACGTATTTAACTTTTATTATTTATTTTTTGTTATTTTTTATATTTTAATAGAAAAATTCACACATTGGTGTTTTTCTTTCACAAACTTTGTTTCCTGCGTATTTCGACGCTTAATGAATATTAGTAAATATTGCTTAGCGACAGGGAAGCTCCAAATCTTCCTGTCCCTTTCATCACACATTCGTAATCAGGAACTGTTGATATTGACTTTATATACATATCAAAACTCGTTTTATATTATCACTGTCATCCGAGCTAGTTTTCTGTTAATAATAAAAGTTTCGCATATACTTCACACATGAAAAACGCTTAAACGAGTTCATGTGGGGAGATAGTAACTCGCTTGCAGTGGTAAACAACACACCCTCCCTAACAGCCACTATACTGCAGAGGCAATAAAAAGAACTACTTTTATTATGCCAGTGAATAAGGTATGAGGAGTCTGTGTAATATATTTCTCAACAAATAGTACAATTAGAGACAACTGGGATAAAAAAAAAACACACTAATTAATGAATCACATGTCCCCCTCATACAGAAACTATGCTGTATAGACTGAAACAAAACCATATGTTGCATGGGCAAGCACAGTATCTAACTAAAAACTATTGTTATTAATTAGATGTGTGTGAGTTCGATTTTCCAAGGCAGCAATAAAATTCAACGGAACGTGTTAAAATTCGTAAAAGTGTTAAAACTAAGTGTTATATATATATATATAATGAATGCTATGGCAGTTTCACATATGGAAGTCGGTTGAAGAGAGTTAGCATTTCAACTCAATTGTCAGCTATGCTTTTATCTTTCGGTTGGGCGATCTTTTGTTAATACGGCACCAATCATATGTATGTTTTAATAACCTGCCTTTGCTGTCTGTTTCGTGTTAGGCTTAATTACCTTGTCCAGGGATTCCCTTATTCAGATAATATTCACTAATTTCATGTTATCGGTCTGTGGTGTGCCAGTATCGGTAAGTGGTGATATTATTTGATCTATTCTACGTTAAAAAATTTAACTCTGAGATGGATAAGTGGCTGATGAAAAAAATTCCTGCGAATAATCAGAAGAAGCAGAAACAAAGGACAGTATTTCATATTTTACCAGAACAGCCCACATAGTCTTCAGAACCAAACGGTAAGAGGCAAAAAATGTAATATATGCATTTGATTTTTGCAATATTCGCTGTGTATGTTTTGTATTGAATATAAATACAATAAATATTATAATAATATATCTCTCTGTGATTTTTTTTTCGAGGGGGGGGCGTGAAATATTTTAATTTTTGGAAAGGGGGCCCTGACATCCAGAGGTTTGGGAAGCACTGCCCTAGAAGATAGAAATATGAGATCTGATAATGTGTGAGTCTTGACAGGTGACAGATTGATCTGGTGGAAAATTGGAGATAGGAAGTTAGTAATTTTTTTATGTAGTGCTATCATATGCTGTACACCTCATGAGGGTACATATCTGGAATTTGAGTTTCACAGGTTACAGCCAGACAAAATAATAATTATAAAAATAAAAAATAAAAACATTATTAAGATATATTACATTAGCAGTTTTAGTATGTTAAACCCTCAAAATGGCAATGTTGAAGTTATAGCAAAAAAGGACTGCAAATCTGTTTAAATTTGTGTGGCTGGTCAAATATCTTAAAATTGCAATATCGACATTGCCATCAAATTAAGAGTTTGTAGCTTGTGACTTCTCTGTTAGCACACTTTTCATGTAGTACTATTATAAGATCCTGTACACCCTGAGGGTGTATACCAGGAATTTGAATGTGTACTGTTGTCCACCATCTGATTTTTACATCAAACCAATTCTCATTGAACGGCTAACTGTGACTTAAGTAAACAATATATTACTCTGTATAATGTCCTGTTTACATCTTATAATGGTAGTGTTTTGAATTTATTTTCTCTTATGAATTCATCATGCCTTTTGAGAGTTAAATCCTCATAATATTTGTGTTATTTCTCAAGTATTTGTTTTGAAATATTTATTTGCCATGTTCAAATATTTTGTTATATATTCTTCCTAAAGTCTTCTTATGACCTAAAGCTACTTTTATGCACTGCTTAACTCTATTTTTACATTTTTCTCTGTTTTCTCTCAGGGCATCTTTTTTTGCCTACCTATCAGGAACTTTTGATAATTTCTTTTATAGGATAGCATCTTTAACTTGTGGCCACATGGTATATCATTGTTTTTCTATCCATGCTGATGGCTTCACTACATGCCTTTTTTTTTCTGGAGTAACATTTATATTTGATTTGCAGTATCTCTTAGTTTTTTAACTTATGTACAATGCGAAATTCATTTTTTTATCCTGCCCAAAACTAAATGCGATCATGTCGTATTTCAAATCCCTTTTATACCCTTGTTAGTAGACTTCTTATTGCTTGCCTTTTCTCCATGTGAAATTGTATTTATCTTTGTTAGATTATGGTATTAGTAAACTACTCCATTTCTTTAACAGAAATCTAGAAGCTATTTAGCATTTATATTAGCTTTGTCCCTTGTATTCAAAGTAAGTTTCCAGCATCAAAGAATACTATAGACATCAGGTGTTTGTTTCTCTTGCTGATGCAAACTGACTTTGAACATGCCTAAAGAATAGTTAATACCAGTTTGCCAGAACACAGAAACTACACTGGTTTCCATGAATTAAAAAATAAAGAAAACAATCATGGTGGCTCAAAAACTGAATTTTTATTCGATTTGGCAAAAAGCAGTATGATACGAGATGTGAAACACCTGCAGAAATTGTAAGTAAATAATTCAGTTCAGTAACAAATAGGCACCCGAAGACAGTGATCAAAATGAGATTGTTAAAGTGTCAATAAGGAATGTGGTCACCTTTCACAGGAGCTCAGTTGAAAACAGCCATTGTTTCTGCAAAGCTGTTAAGTCCCTCAAGGTTCTGGGAAGGGGGAGGTTGTAAGTAGGAACACGTTTACTTAGATATGCATTTCAAACATGCTGAATAGGATTAAGGTCAGGAGAACTGGTTGGCTTGTCCATATGTACAGTAATCTTCTTGTGGGTATTAGTCTATGAGCTTTTACTCTCTGAGGATGAGCATTATCATCTCATATGATGTCTCCTGTATTGCACCTGCATATGGACAAGCATCCAGAATCTTGGCTTTATGAATTGCAGCATTTGTGATTTCACTGGGAAGTGCATACAGGGTGATGCACATCCACCAATGAAATACCTTCCCAAACCATTACACTACCTCCACAAGTGTCCATTTCACAGATATTAAACAGATGAAAACATATCCCTGGTTCTCTCCAGAACACAGCATTCCTGGTATTGCTTTGTAGGGAAAATTGGGAATCAATTATAAATAGTACTAAACTCCATTCGTTTTGGGTACAGTTGATGTGTAACCTGATCCATTTCAAATTTTCTAATCTCCTGTGCTATTGGATAGGGGCAAGAAAATCACTGGTCACCTGGCATACAGACCATCTTCTTGAATCCTATGCACAGTCAAAGTGGATATCAATGTTCCTGTAGTCGGCACAAGGTCAAATCATCGCTGATTCAGATTTTATCATGCCTGTTAATGGGAGATATTGGTCACTCAGTACAGTTGTAGCCTTTGGCCTTCCTTCACTGTATCTTTGGGATGCTGTTTGTAACTGGAATTATGTTCCACAGTCTGCAAATCATGCAACATTCTGGCTACCTCCACCTGACTTTGACCATCCTCTAATCTTACAATGGCTCATGACCTGAATTGATAGTGTAAATGGATCGCTTTCAGGAATATCCAAGAATTTTGATATTATGAAATGTCTTATTCTCGTTCGAGACACAAAATGAAAAACCACTCAAAAATATCTGCTTTTGTCTTGTGCTTCATTTGCACCTACTGCTAATAGTTCCTCTCATTTGTATACAATAACTAGACAACATAATTTTTTACATAATATACCCTATTTTAATACCTCCCTGAGCTATTGGTTTTTTTTTTTTTTTTTTTTTGTTAATTCATAAAACCATTGGTTCAGATTATTATAATAATAAAGATTTCCATGGAATCAGAAGACTCATTGTGAGAAATCCATTATTCATACACAAGCTGTCATTCACTCACTATCTGTCATACCTCTTCTTAAACACATTCATAGATGAAGCACCTACGACCATCTCTGTTAACCCACTTCACCTGTTCACTACCCTCCAACCAAAATCTAGTCCTAACACCTTTGCTAACCACCAATGGTGATCCTTTGTTCTTCACCTTCTTTTCACGTACTGAAAGAAAGTCTTTAGTCTTAATCCTATAAAATAACTTTTTAACTGTAATGTTTCTATCGTTTTTTTTTTTTTTTTTTTTTCCCTGTCCGCTAATTTTTGAATCCTACAGATTGTCCATCTGTTCTCGTAGGGAGCATTCCATAGATCTGCTACAAATTTTGTCACTCGCATCTTTTTTCATCCCCAGAATATGCAAGTCCAGATGTGGCCTTATATAGGGAAACAACATTCTTATCTATCCCTGCTTTTTAGCATGTTCTTTTTAAAAACCATGTGATGTCATGTGATAAAATTCATTCCAAACTTTACAACATGTTAGAATAGATCCCATGTATAGGTAGAACACTATCTGTGTTCTTGCTTGCCCTTTTATAATTTATTTTTCTGAGAATGATTGCCTGCTAAAACTAACACACTGTAAAGATATTTTCACTTCTCAATATTCTTTTTTTTTTTTGTGGTCCATCATCTGCTTAGGAACTACCAGTCATATTTTAAGGAATTTCAATGACTTATCATTTGTCATAGATTATTTGGTAATTTTATTTATCCATAAACAGTTTTTAAAATAGTATTCATTATTGTTTGAATTTTATTTATTTATTCATTCCACTGTTTTTATGTTCACGCTCTTTCTGTATATTGTGTGTGTGCAAATAATATCAGTGATTCTACTATTCCAAACTGTTATGCTCATTAAGGGATAAAAGGAAAAGAATTTTTGCAAAAAAAATTCTTTTTTTTTTTGCAAAAAGTATTTCCTTCTTTGCATCAGTATTTCTTTCAGTGCATAACCTATGCATCTAATACCAAATTCCAAGTGAAATGCTGAAGGAATTAATAATACACAAACACATGTGGATAGAATAAAGAGTAATTTGAGACATACTCTGAAAAAGTATCATTTTCCCAAAGTAAAAGGAAAAAGGCTACCATAGAACTCAAAAAACCAGACAGGTTTTTGAGTTGAAAGTTGTTTAGCTATCATACAGAATATGCATGCACACTTGAAAAGTACACTTGAAAGTACACTTGAAATAAGATAAAACATATAAATGGTTCTATATTTCATCTACAATAGATGTTTGGGTTGTTAAAATTGTTCAGTTTAAAAAAAAAAAATGCTAATGGTAACCATGGCCATTTAGCCCTAATTTTTTTTGAAGATTGGGCAACCACTCTCCACCCTTAGCCATTACTGATAGCTGGCCCAAGGCTGTCGGTGGTTTTTATAGACATCTGGGGAAGAGTGCATGGCACGTAACTATCACCATCTCATGTTCTGTAAAACTGTATATATTATTGTCTGAGAGCTCTATGGTTAGAGCCACAGACTAATTTGGGAACTGGCAAAAAAAAAAAATCCTTTATTTGGCAACTAAACTGACACATAATTTATTTTCTTCTAGTGGTCTTGTGCTGTTGAAGCAAAATGAAAAGCTTCCACTGGGCTACACAGGTGTATATATATGTAAAATGTAAAAAGCCACTTGGCATTAAACTGCCATTTTGTAATAAATCTAATAAAAAATCTACCTCAATCTGAGCTCGGAATGTATGAACGAGAACAAGAACACGTGACATCGTCCAGTATTGTTCAACGTCAATAACGTTTTATATCTGCATTCTGTTATTTGAGTTTATGAATAGCCAGATGGTTATGATTTGTATTTATTAATTCTCTTGTTTAAACTTTAAGTTATACTATTTACGCCCTGAAGATGTAAATCCTACGATTTACGAAACTTGTCAGGAACTATTATTTCAGTATTTTGTATAACTGAATAATTTAAAAAAAAAAAATGTGGTTTAATCACCGAAATATATCTTTTGAACCAATTAGCCAGAGAAGTCTATGCCTGCAATGCCATTTAGTTATCAAATTGGTCCTCATCCTAAGGAAATTGGTGACAAACCTTGTCCACAAAACAGGACAGCAGTACATAGCAGAAATTAATGTGGATGAGTTTAATTTTTTTTTTTTTTTTTTAAATACCAAATGCACTTTCAGAATAAATGCATTCCTTTATTTAATTTCCATTTGACAAGAAATTGTGTTCTTGTCATAATTCTTTACCCAAGCATAAGCAAACAATTTGCAAATGAAGGTACCTGTATATAGAGACTAGTCTACTTCTATGTAGAGGTTGACTTAATCTGTATTAGAGATACTTGTAGATTTTTTTCTTAGTTGCAAAGTATATTACACATGACAAGAAATCATATTCTTGTTTCTTTTAATCTGTTACTCAAGTATGGTAATACCCCATCTTTACTTAACGATGCACCACTCGTGTGATTCTTGTCGGTTATGACCAATGCCCATTTATGCTGCGTTTGCTCATACAACACTTTTCAGTAATGATCAGTGCCCATTTATAGAATGTTGTGTTCATTCATAAGACTGTTTTAGTCACATGACTCTCCTGGGAATCAGCAGATACAGTTTTTGTGAACTCCATTTATGGCATTGCTTGCTCCGTTTATGTTTTGCCGGGAATTAAACTGATTATAATTATTTTATTATTGTTAATAATGGCAGATAAAATCCAAACTTAGGGTGTTGTTGCTTCCAATGAATAGTAGTAGTTTTAGATCGCTGACATTTTTGCTTCATGTGCCTGGTTTACATGAATTTTCATGTTGCTGCATAAAATAACTTTTGCCCCATTATCAATGTGTATGGTAGCCTTTCTGCTAAGTAAATTACTGAGATTATTTTATTAGAACTGTATTAGAACTATACAAAGTACAACTTTGTATAGTTCTAATACAGTAGAATTCTTCCACACTTTGTGCAGTATGAAATACATCTGGATGGCTGGCTGGCTTGCTAATTTGTGATAGTTTATGAAACAGATCACCAGGAAAATATAATAAGCATGGCTTCACTGCATTTTGGATGCTACTGCTAATAAAAGACGATAGTAATTATATTAGCTATGTGGGTTCACATGGAGACAAGATTTGTGTAATGATGCTGAGTGTATTTTTGAATACATGAAAAATAAATTCTTGAATACTTTTGGGAATAACTAGTTTTTTCCTAACTCGGTCATTATTAATAATTCATTTGTATGCTTTTTTTTTTTTTACCTCATATCAGACCTAGTTATCAGTTACAGTATATCTATTTCACCTATATATCTTGAACTAGACATATCGCACTTCTTTAATGACTTAATTGTGGTTATGACTTGATGAAGAGTGAATTGTTTTTTAAATTCTGGAATTTGCTTTTTCATAAATATAAAACTGCAGTAACTCATTCCATTAAGTGTGAATTGGATGTTTTATGTCAGTGTGTATGCATGCACATACACCTTAACCTTTTGTAGGTGTATGTGCATGCATACACAAGTGTAAGGTATTAAATATTGGAATCTCTTATGTGTTATGCTTTTATAATGCCAAGAAGAATATTACATTGCACAAAAAATTTTTTTAAACTACATAATGCACAATGTGCTTGGGAAGCAGAACAGCCTGCTTAAGTTTTGGTGTATTTATTAATATGGTGGATTTTTTTTTTTTTTGGTTGTAAATGCCGGCAAATTTCTAGTTTTTATATTTCCATGAATTGTTTTGAGGTTACCTTTCTCTAGATATTCCCTACTACTATCATATCAGTCACTCTGAGATGAGTAGATAAACTCATTTTTAAAAATTAATATTTCACTGTTTTGTACTTTTCAGTTTAAAAAAGTATGCTACATTCAGTTTGGCGCAAGGAGTATTCCTTGCGCCAAATTGAGTGATATTTTCCAATTATATGAACATTTCACAGAATTGTATTAATAAAATATATCCTTGATTATTAAAGGCATTTATGTAAAAGTATGCGTTTCTTTCTTTCTATAGAAAGCTTTAATTTTTATCTTCCTTTTTTGCATATTCCTGGGATGCAAAATGGCATTTGTACTATAATCTGATAATGTGAATTCTTACTTTCATCTGATAAATATGTGAAATAGACCTCAAGATTTGGTTTCTCTAACTTTTTTTGGTGAAAACTATGTGAATGCATTCCACTTGAATAGTGGAAGTTGCTCTTGGCAGTTCTTATGTTGACTTTACTTATTTTAAAACTGACTCATTCTCCTACAACTATTCATTTGGTTCTGACCTAAAGCTAAACATAGATATATTCTGAATATCTCTGTCTCTCTCTCTCTCTCTCATTTCTTTCCTAGTTACCAAGATGAAAATAATGCGTACTTATTTAACTTCTGGAATAGGAGTTAAAATATGGTAAATTATTCCTTTAAGTCATTAATTCCTGATACGTACTCCTTAGTGCTTTTGATAGTACTTAAATAATTAAATTATTACTAAATCCTTATTAACAATTTTTATTTCAAGTTTGTGAGGTCTGCAATAGTCATATCTTGCAGTTTGGTCTTCTGAGGCAGTATTAAGTGCATGAAACAACCTATATCATAGTCTTTCTTTCCATTCTAGCATCTGGTTTGCTTGCTCCCCCTCCTCCTATTCTGTCCAAGTTGTTGATACTGTTGTAGATTGGGGTTGTTTATATACTTGGATATTAACAATGTTAAGATCCTTTCTAATTATCCTCATTTTTTTTTATTATACTGCCATAAATGACATCAGTTCACTGTCCTTATTTTTCTCTATCATTCATGTTTCAGTAATCTTTTTTTTTTTTTTTTTAAATTTCCAATCCAGTTTTTGAATTCATAAGTTAAAATTGATTTAACATCTCTCATATAATGTAGGTTAATTGGTTAGGTAATTTCTTCATTAATGCCACACACTTATTTCACTGTTTGCCATTTTCACTAAACAAATTGTGCCAAAATAACAAATATTTGACCTTTTAGAGGTTTTATAGCTTCTCCTCTGAGGATTCACTTGTTTTTTTTTTTTAAATGTTTAATTTTATACTATATTTTTATTGTTGATTTTTATACAGTTTTTCTTAAAGAAGGGGTTAGTTAATCCTAAAGACATGTGTTGATATTTATGAATATAAATCATGTACATAAAGAGTCAAGTTGAATATGTTGCTTTGCAGAAAGTTGTACTGCTTTATTTTGAAGTATATTATATTCCTGTTTTAATCCTTTACCCAAGCATATGCAAACCAAAGCTTATATATGAACTATCTTCAGTTGGTCTACTTGTACATAGAGGCTGTTGACTTTACGTCAATTACCTCAGTATTTATTTCCATAATGCACACACAATTCCTTTGAAGAAAGTGTGCTTTGCATTATGGGATAAAGGATTACAAGAATATATTGTCATTTATATTTCAGGCTTTGCTATCATGTTTAATGCCTTTCTTTCATAATGTAATCCATAGATGATGAATAAAGTTGAGCATTAATCCTTGTTCTTACATCTGGTTTTATATTAAACCTAGGGAGACATACATTGCTCTGTATAATATCCTCATTTATGCAATATAGTTAAGTTTTGAACAGCTTTTGTGTTATCACCTTATCTGTTTTTCATTTCTATCCACTATTTGATATTCAGTGGGTATCTGACCATCCAATCTGAGTCAAAAGGCAGACCCTAAATGGTAGTTTGGTAAGGTTTTTCTGCCAGACCAGATTTGAATGCTTTAGAAATGTCAAGAATGACCACTAATTTAGCATCCGTGAAAAACATATGCACAGTAAAAAAAAATTCTTAATTATAATTACACATTCTTAAATATTAATTACACAAATATTTAACAATACTAACCATAGGATCCTCTGGAATGAAGTTAAATTACTACACAAAAGCAACCAGAAATTCTAATGTCTCTTCCAAAAAAAGTGATGAGATCCTTCTTTGTCCGAACCTAAATCCCAGTCTGTGATATCCAAAATTTGGGAAATTATTAATAACTATTAGTTATTTATTTTTATTTTCCACACTTAATTGCACACCCTATTATCAGATCCTAATGGTATATTTATCTCGTACTCTCACAACTACATCTGTGAAGATGCAGCTCTCTCTGTAGCTGCTTGTATCGTTTTTTCCATTTACTAACAGTAATGATGGTTTAATATTCTTAAAACTAAAATTTGGAATTTATTTTTTATTTTATTTTTTACTGTGAATGTGTTTTTACTATACGTTTTACATAATCTCTTTCAACTTTGTTGCATTTATTCACTGCCTGTCTTTTAAAATTCTGATAACCTGAGTTTTTTGCATTTGAAATTGCCAGATAGTGAGGTCATCTTCTATTAGAATCTTAACATTCACAACTGAAACTGGCTTCTCTTTTCTAATTTTACTGACTGAGGTATTATTATTATCGTGGGCAACTCCAAGGAGTCGACAGACTCATCGAGGGAGGCCCTAACATCATGTCAAGAGCAACTGTTCGACATTCACACAGTATCTATCATACCTCGCTTTGAACTCATTCAGAGTCATAGCACCCACAACAGACTCTGGCAACTTATTCCATTCATTCACCGCTCTCCAAGTAAAAAACCTAGTTCTAACACCCCCTGCTAACCACACTCTTTCCCAGCTTCCATGTATGGCCCATAGTCCTCCCACCACCAATCCTATTCTCAAAAATATCTTCTGGATTAATCCTATAGAAAGCCTTCAGTAATTTGAATGTCTCAATCATATCACCCCTTTTCTGCCTATCAACCAATTTTTGTAACCCACAAATCTTCAACCTGTTCTCATAAGGTTCATTCCACAGACCTGCTATCATCTTGGTCACTCATCTCTGGATCCTCTCCACCTCCTCCCCTTCAAGAAGAAACCCTGGTGCCCATATCTGGGCACAGTAGTCTAGATGGGGTCTTATCAAGGCTCGATATAGAGGAACAATAACTTGTTTGTCTCTGCTTGTTAAAGTATTTTTCAGCAACCAAGTGATTTGATGAGCTGTTTTGGCCACTTTTGCAATGTGGCCCCTAAACTTCAACTCCCTATCCACCAACACTCCCAAATCCCTGGCCTCAATCTCCTAGAGTACGGTTCCACCAATGTGATATACTGCTGCTAATCTTTTCACTCCAAAATGCATAACCTTACAGTTTGCCACATTAAATTGACATCCATTTTCCCTAGTCCAGTCCTCCAAACTATCCAAATCATCCTGCAAAATTTTGACATTCTGTGCACTCACAATTGCTCTATCCAGTTTTGCATCATCAGCAAACAAGTGAACACTTCCTCTCAGATCCTTTCCTATATCGTTAATGAACAAATTAAAAAGTAGTGTCCAAGAACAGAACCCTGCGGCACACCACCAGTCACAGGCCTTGTTTTGGATTCTACTCCTGAATAAACTACTCTATCTCTCCATCAACCACCTTCCTATCCATCTCACCAACCCTATATCCATCCCCATCTGCTCCAGTTTTCTGATTAGAGTAACATGTGGTATCCTGTCAAAGGCCTTGGCAAGGTCCAGTAGAATCACTGTAAACCCATTACCCTTATCCAGTTCAGCTGTCACTGTGTTATAAAACATGAGCAAGTTACTGAGGCATGATCTACCTTTCACATGTTGTCCATGTTGTCCCCCATACAGTATCCCATTTTCATCTATCCAGTCCTGTATTCTTCTCTTGACTAATTTCTCCAAGACCTTGACAACGATGCCTGATATGCTAATCGGTCAGTAATTTACAACATCAGTCTTGGAACCTCCTTTATGTAGTGGAACTATTTTCCCCTCTTTCCACCCCCTCAGGAAGGGGTGGAAAGAGGGGAAAATTAAGGTATTGGTCATTACCTTAACATAGTCTGACTCTCAGAATACTAGAGAAAATTCATTATCCTGCCACTAATTCAACTATTTTCACGTATGCTATGAATGTCAGTTCTTCTCTCGAAACTCTGGCTTCAACCTCCATTTCTTTCACTGTGGGACAACTTTCACCTAGTGATTCTCATGGCTTTTAGCATCACAGGGATGCCTAAAGGGATGAACCCTTACTTCATTCCATAGTCTGACTACTTTTTTTTTTTTTACAGGTTATGAACACCTATGTAGACTGAATAACAAAAGTAACTTTTACTGCAATGAAGGTCTTCATTTTTAGTTCTGCCCAAAATAATCCAAATAGTGATTCATTAGCAAGTCTGCCAAGGTTGTCCAAGAAAAAACCAAGCATATTGCATTTGTCTACAGACTGTGAAAATCCCACCAGACTGGAAACATAACTAATCCTTCTGATGTTGCAGCTTGCTTGCAGCAATTGCAAAAAAAAAAAAAACATATTATAGGTAACTTTGAATTGGCCATATGCTGAAAATTCGCCTCTGTCTAAATATCAGTAGTTTTCTGATTCCTCACCAAGAATGTTGGGTGCAACCTTAGTCCTTCCATTTTCTTGTTCTCACATCCAGTTGTTACCATTGTAATATCACCTAGAGACAGTAATAACTTACTGGCATTATTTCTTCACAGGGATAATGTGCTTATGTCTGCCAAGTTTTTTCTTTTTAATCTTTCAAGCATCATTTTTATTCAGAAAATATGATGGTTAATTAAAGTACTTCTCAAGTGTTTGGTAAATACATTGACATACACATTATATGTGAATGTGCTTGGACAGTAGCTCTTGATAATGAGTTACATCATATCCTACTATTCAAACTATTGTGTAACATACATTGGCTGTTCAACTATTTAGTGTTCATTTGTTTACTTTGCATTGCTGGATGTGTTTGTGGTTGCTACATAATAGTAATAACAAAGATATATTTCGGCGATTACACCACATTTTTTTATTCAGTTATATTTCAAAAGATATATTTCGGCGATTACACCACATTTTTTTATTCAGTTATAACTGAATAAAAAAAAAAAATGTGGTGTAATCGCCGAAATATATCTTTTGAAATATAACTGAATAAAAAAATGTGGTGTAATCGCCGAAATATATCTTTTGAAACAATTAGCCACAGAAGTCTAGGCCTGCAAGTAATAACATATTTATAAATGCATAAAAAAGGTTTGGGAGAAGTAAAAAAAAAAAAAAAAAAAAAAAAAAAAAAAAAAAAAAAATAGAATAGGAAATGAACAGATGTTTTCAAATCATCTCACAATTGCATGATATTTTCAATTATGAGTGTTATATCATGTTAATCAACTAACATCAAGTAATTTTTTTTAAAAAAAAGTTTTAATATACAGACTGAGTTTGTCGGTCATTCTCAAGTAATTTTCATGGCCTGTTTTATTTGTCATTCTTCTCCAACTCGTGAATAGATGACTGAAGCAGAGCACTCTTCTCTCCTCCCCTCTCCCTTAAGAACTGCCCACTCCATACCTTAGTCTTTTGATCAGAAGAATCTGAATAATAACTTGACACAGTTATCTGGTGCTGATGATATTCCTCTTAATGTGTGAAAAACTTATCTTCCATAAGTATCATCTCAATTTTTTTTTTTTTTACTGTACTGGTATCTGTACCCCATATAGTATAAAAACAAGCCTACATTCTAAAAAGGAGTCAACCAACAAACTGTTTAGTTGCTCTTACTTTGGTTCTCTTAAAACTATGGAGAAGATCAATAACCAACTTCTTTATTATTATTACGGGTATCTCCATGGAGTCAGTAGACTCATCGCGGGAGACCCAAACTATCAAAACAATATCTATCATCTCTCTTCTTGAATTTATTTACAGATGAACTCACAACTGAGTTAGGCAATGCATTCCACTCATTCACTCTACCCTCCAGATGAAAAACCTTGTTCTCACACCCTTGTTAACCACACTTTTCCTTAATTTCCAGGGATGACTTCTTCTTGTTCTTCCATCATTATCACACAGCTGAAACATTTCATGAAACCCTGCATCAATCTTATAAAAACATTTTAGTAATTTAAATGTTTCTATCATATCCCCTCTTCTCTGCCTATCAACCACCCTCTGCAATTCACAAGCTCTCAACCCCTTATAACCCTTGGTAACCTATGAGCTGATCGGTCACCAACATTATTGATCCACAGTTCTTCTAGTCTCCACCAACATGAAGCAAATTGTTGCTTGTGATGTTTCTAGGGCATTTTATTGAATCTGGCACAAGTGTGTTCAGCAAACGACCATACTAGCCTGTCTTCTCTTTATAAAACTGTATCACTAGCTTCCACTTTGGATGTTTGCTATGTCATGATAGTTTCTTTAGATTTTTCTTCAGTGGAGTGAGTATAATCTTCCTGCCTAATTTATTAAAAGATCTAACATCACTTAGATAAAATGTAAATCTCCAAACATGATTAGATTTGACTTCTTGGGGTGATATATGCTTCAATCCTTTCCTGGTCATAAACACATCTTGGTCAGTTTCTGTAGTCTCAAAAAAAAAAAAAAAAAAAAAAGTGTACTTTTTCTATTCGAAACACTACTTCTCACCTCTAATTTCTAACACTATAAATCCGACGTTGGAGGTTTAGTAAAGTGAAAGAGCACTGGAAAGGATTAAAACCAATGTTAATTCTTCCAGTAATAATAGTTTTCCAAAATGTGGGAAACATTAATTCTCAGATCCTGTATTTTAAAAGGTATGGCAGGTTTCCACAAAAGACACCTTACCTATTAAGTCTATGTAGTCTTTTGTCTACTGAATTGCAAGTAGTTTTGTGTTGCATTTGTGTTAGTTTCATATTGTACTCCCTGAAGTTGTCTCCATGACTGAGATGAAATATTGGAAGAAATAAACATAGATTTTAATCCTTTCTCAGTGCTGTTTTACTCTGTTACGCCACCAACATGAGTTTCATGCAGCACTTAAACCTTGACACATGACTAAATTGTAGCTCCATCCAACCATGTAGTACTAGTTACATTTGGGATGATGCACCCAAAATCCTAAGATTGTTTGATACTATACAGATAAAAGTAATAAGACAGACTCCTCTCCCAGATTCACTCTAAGCTCTTTCAGTTTCTTTCCTGTGTTTCTTCTATAGGTACTTTAATGGATGGTGTTCTAGAGAAATGGCAAGTATTTCTTTCTCATCTGTTTCTTCCAAGACTGTGATAACAGCAACCACCAGTAAACATCCATTTACTGTCCAGTTGTGTACTAAGCGGACCAACTTAGTACCTCCTTTGGTCTGTTTTCCCCACACGCTATAATCTTCAGCTGAAGAAGCAGTGAAATGAAAATAGTGGAATATTTATGTTGGGGGATTCTTATTGGTGAGCCTCGATTTGGAGAAGTTTGTTAAGATTTACATTCTCCATTTTTTGCAATGATTGAGGTTGAGGGTAAGGAGACCAGTGGTTTGATGGCTGACTTATCTTTATTTGTAGTGATTGGTTGGATGTAAGCTTGTTTCCATGCTTGTTTTATACCAGAGGAATATGACAGCTCAAATAACTGATAGGATGGGCGTTAATTCTTGATCAGAAGTTTTGAGTACAAGTGAATGTATAACATCTGGAGCAGGAGACTTGTTGGCATCTAGGCTAAAGATTTTTCTAATTTCTTTCTGGTGAAAGATCAAAAGAGGGATTTGTGCATTTTGTGGTACAGTAGAAAGTGATTTTTTTTCTTTGTAGCATGTATGATGGAGTGAATGACAAATTCCAGGAAGTCAAGCTTATATTTAAGTAATGTCACCATATTGTCATACAGATGTGAGAGGTAGAAACATACAAGGCAGAAGTTGCATTCTATAGCCTTAGCAAGGAACCAGACGGCATGTTGCAGACTGTAATATCAGCTGATTTCTGAGGTGGGGATTTAGCCATTTTAAATGTGCTGAGTTTTTAGCATGAACCACTTTGGCAAGTCTTTTGGAAAACTAGGATAGTGATGAGTTTTTTGTGGAGTAGAGAAATGAAGGTCCTGATTCCACCAAGGATAATTTCAGTTATTTAGCCAGAACAAATGTATGGATCAGGAGAGCAGAAGCATCGATCAGACCATGGAAAAAACATGAAACTTCAATATTCCATGCAGTAGTGAAGTGCCAGAGTTCTTGGGACTAAGATTGGCTGAATGAAGTTCGATCTAGAAAAGGAAACATGGGCATGGTTATAATCAGTGTTGCCGAGAATTACACTATGCTGGAGTTTAAGAAAAGGTGAAAGACGTTTAAAGAATAACAAGAATTGTCTGCTTTTCTTTTTAGTTAGCATGATCTAACAACTTGTTAATCACTGTTAACAGGGAACTTCATGTCTTCCAGTATGAACTGTGAAGGGAATACCAGTTTGAATTATGAACATTGATATTTCAAACTAAGATGAACTCAGTTAGGGTAAATTAACTATAGAAATTAACCTTCAGAGATAAGAGTTAATGTCAAAATTAGTAGAACAGCAAAGAGAAACTGTGGTCTGGAAATTTTGAACTAGAATAGATCATTGAAGGGATTTCTTAGTTTTTTTATGACCCCATGCATGAAACATCATAGGACCTATAACACTGCAGTGCCATGTGTGGGTAATTAATATGTTACTATTGGAGTACAGCCTTCCATAGTGACATAGGAGGAGATTGTTTCAAAGAAGTGGATGGAATAAAGAAAGATGATATAAATTTGTTTGGTATGGAGTTGGACAGTGTATGGTTGTTGGCCAGTGGTAATGATCAATTCAAAGGAGCAGTGCCCATGGAAGTACTTATAGAAAAGGCACAGTGCAGAAACAGAGCACCAGTGGGAAAGTGAATGCAGGGAGTCTGCAAGGGATGGGTCACCTATTAAGCAGATTGCCTTTTTCTCTGTATCATCAAGAATTAGGGAAGTTTTGGGTGCATCACCTCAAATGTGAGAACAGTATTCCAAGGTTGGTCAGTTCTGAGACTTGTTGAGAGGAAGAGAAATATTTTGAATAGAAAAGAACCCTAAGCTTTTCAGAGACTGAGGAGGCTATGTATGTAATATATTTATGCCAGGATAAACTGGATGTGACAGTCAGCCTAAGGTAAGAAAGTTGATCTTTAAAAGAAAGTGGAACATTATTTGAAATAATTTTAGCACCAGAGGAAAACTCGCATAAAATTATTTCATTAGCTTAGAATTTTTGCCTAAATATAATGGGTATCAGTACATGATCACAAACGGCAATTGAATATTAACAGACAATTCTAAAAAGTGCCACCTAAGTAATTAAGAAAGGTGTGAAACTTTACTTCACTCTCCTAACGTACAGATCCGATAGTCTGTCTCTTTTCCATCTGTGGGAGATACTTTTTAAATCAACTAATCTTTCCTAACTTTATTTTGTTTACACAATTATACAAATTCTCTCTCTCTCTCTCTCTTTTTTTTTTTTTTAAGTTAGGAATTTACTGACCTTTTTAGTTATCTTACATTAGCTACTTAGGCAGTGCTTTTTAGAATTGTCTGCTAATGTTCAGTTACCATTCTGTGATCTTATACTGATAATGATGCCTATGATACTCAGGCACAAATTGTATGCTAATAACAAATTTTACACGAGTTTTCCTCCAGTGTTTATAATTATTTTGAATATGCTAATTCACGGTATTTAATTATTGAAACAAGTGGAACATTATCAAAAGTAAGAGGGAATGAAGTAGATCTTTCTTGCAGGTAATAAGTAGATTAGGCAGGGAGTTTTTGTCGTCTTCTGATTTGAGAATGTTGAAGAGATCAGTGTTTAAGTCATGGATTATGGACGAGGCTTTTATCATTTGAGTACTACAAAGTTTCTTGAATGATGAGGAATGAATAGTATTGTCATTGGCAAAACTGTGAATAGGATTTGAAGGTCAGAGAGGGAAGGTTATTGATGTAAAAGAGGAAGAGAGTGGATGAGAGTGCAGAACTCTTAGGTATTCCAGCATTGATAGAGAAATCTGATGAGGAAGCCATCTATCATCACATGCAATAAATCACCAGCGGCAGTCAAATTCACATTGCCGGAGGCCATAAGATGGTAGCATATACAGGAAACCTCGATGCCAGACATGATTGAATGCCTTTAAAATATTGAGAGCAACCACATGAGTGTCTCCAAATCTTTCCATTGCCTTTGTCCAAAGGGAGTCAAGATCAGCAAGGAGGTCAGTTGAAGAGCAAAAATGGCAGATTCTATATTGGTGATTGCTAATTGATGAGCCTCCTGATAGTGAAGAAGTTGATTGTTGATGACCTTCTCCATCACTTGATGGAGAAGGTCGTCAACTTTTTTGGGTAGGTTGGATGCAGGCTTGCTTTCGTGCCGTTTGGTAGATGCCACTAGAAAATGATAGGTTATATATAGGCAATACAGGATGGATGTTCTGGGTCATAAGTTTTGAGCATGGCTGGAGGAATACCATTTGGAACAGGAATGTTATTAGTATTGAGATTAAGCAGGCTTTTCCTGATGTCTTTCTGGCAGAAGCTCAGAAGAGGCATGCAGTAGGCAGCGTTTGGTAGTGCAGGAGGTGATTTGCCTTGGTCATCCAAGTAAGAGTTGGATTAAAAATTTGATGGCAAGAAGTCCACTCTTTCCTTGGGCAATGTTCTGCAGAACTAGCAAACATTTCTTTCTCACTTTTTTCTTCCAAGATTTCAATAAAAAGATTGACCACCAAGACAGAAGTTGCATCCAACAGCCTTTCCTCAAGGAAACAAGAAGACTTGGCTGCCAGTTGAGCAAGAGGAACGTTTATTACTTTTTTTTCTTTCTTATAAATTTTGCCTTGAAATATTGATAAACGTTTACAGTAGTTTTGGGCTGTTGTGCAAGCTGGAATTTTTAATTTAACATCAAACATGCTGCATTTTTATCATGGACTGCAGAGATGCATTTATTTGAGAACCAGGATTGGATATGGGTTAGGGATTTTCATTGGAGCAGGGAGTGAAGGTTCTCATTTCACTGAGATGTTTGGATCAGAGTAAAAGTAGTAATCTGACTGTGAAAAAGAGACAAAAGTTTTGGAGGTTATCCCAGTTGGCACAATTGTAGTGGCATAAGGTTGAGGCCGAGATTGGCTGGTAGGAGGACGAACTATAGAGAAGGAGACTTGAAATAAGATTGTGGTTAGATACAAAGAGGAGAGCAGACATCCACAGCATATTTGGAGGAAGAGCTAGTTAAAAGGTCCAGAGTGTTGAAAGAATTATGAGGATTGCTTAGTATTCTGATGGTAGGTTAACTATTTATGATAGGTTATGATTGAGCAAATGATTCAGATTTCTCTTCTAGCTTGATTTGTGAAGTAAGAGTAAGGGAGCCAGTTTGTTATGGATTTCCTAGAAAGACAATCTCACAATTTGGGTAATTAGTTTGTATGAAAGCAATTTTTAGTGATAAGTAGTCAAAAAGCATTGTTGTCAAAGTCAGTGAAATAGTAAAGGCAGGGTATAAAGTGATGTAAGGAAATATTTAGCCAGAGCAGATTGGAAAGTGGGATGTCAGATTTCGCAAAAGTCCATTTCCTCCCATTTTGTGGAATGTCATGCAGGATGTAGGTGGGATGGGGTGCAGAGGATAATTTGTGTTCTGTTAGAAAAAAGATCAAAACATGATCTCCTTTTATCTGTAAGTGGTGGTGTATGTCACTCATTTTTGTATTGATGTATCGAATGTTACTGAAATGGACGTGGAAATCTTTTTTATTAAAAAAAAATTTTTTAAATACTCTTCATTCCTTTATGTGAGAGTAGGCATATTTTTATTATTTTTCTCCTTTTTTTTTTTTTTTTTTTTTTTTTTTTTTTTTTTTTTTTTTTTTTTTTGTTATACAGTAGATGCTGCTTATTGTGATCACTTTGGGATAGTCTCTTTTCAATAACAATAACTGGCTGATAACATTAAGCAAAGAATATAAAAAATTGCATCATTTATTTCAATTTATTGTTATGAACATTATTTAATTTATTATTCTAAACAACTTTTTAATAAGCAATAACATAAAATGTATTTTTAAAACTTATTTAGTGTTATCTGTCGTGTCTTTGAATGTAGTAGTTTACGAAGAAATTGCTCATACTCATAATGCCTTTCAAAGTTTGTCACTATGTTGCACACAGTGACGAAGTATTTGTAGAGCTTCTTGCATCTGGGCATTGATTGGAGGAACTTTTAAAATTTGTTCTTCTGTATTTGTATTAGGTTCACTTTCTTCTATTAATTTAAAGTTCTCATTGGAAGCAGTTTGACATATTTCCCATCACTGTCATTGTAGCCACCACTTCAACGTTGTTATCAATATTCAGCCAATTTTCAAATTCTCTTTTTGACATACCATCTTGGGTTTTATCAAAAATTTCATTTATAAGATATTCACATTCTTCAGAAAGAGTTTGTCTTAAAAAATCCACCTTATCAGAAACAGTTTTCATTAGTCTTCTCTGAGACTTGCTTTCATGACATTGCTACCAAATGCAGTGCATCAAGAAGGGAAATCTTTTTTTGCAGTTGCACTTGCATCAAATTGGTCTTTTATATAATAAGGTCTGCTATAATTCTTGCACAGACTTCCCTGCTATAATAAGCTTTAAATGCTCTTATGATGCCTTGGTCATGGTTGAATTAACGATATAGTGGTTGAAGGCAAGAAAATTACTTTGATTATTTTTTAACAATGAATTGTTTGTGGGTGCAGTGCAGTTGTCTGCTAACAAGACAATTGTTCACTATAATTTAAGATCCCACTTAACTAACCAATTGTTGAAAATGTCATTAGTCATCCAAGCATTCAAGACATCGAACATTTTCAACAATTGCACTAGAACAGTAGTCAACCACCAAACTTTTGAGACCTTTAAAACACAGAGGATTTTTACTATTTCCAATCTCGTTTCTCACCTTTCATATTCACTTGATGAATATGAAATCTTCAAAAGAGCGAGTGACAGTTCTTTGAAGATTTAAATCCTTCACTACTTTTATTTCTAAAGAAATAAGTATGCTCGGGCATTGCACGAAAATAGTCTGCATTGTAAATATCCTCAGGAGAATATTCAGAAATAATTTTTGGCAACTTGGTCTTAATCCACACATCAGCTGATTAAAAAAAAAAAAAAAAAAAAAAAATCGGCACTTTTTTCTTCACCACAAATATGCTTGTACACAATATTCTCTCTTTTCCACCTGTTAAACCGTTCATCAGTTGCAGTGAAATTTTCTTTGTCCATTGTTTTTGCAAGTTCTGCTTTTTGACACATCAAAGGCCCATTAATCGAAGCATTCTTTTCACAAACATTACTGAACCAAATTTTTAATGCTTATTCAACTTGAGTATCCTTACCAGGTTGGGCTCTCTTTCAATATATGTTCTCATTAGTAAGAGCTGAAGTTTTAATGTTTGATCTTTTTTTAAAGATCTTGCACATATATTAAATGCAGACTCATTTTTGGCAACTTATTATAAGCACTCCAAAATTCTTTGCTTTTCTTGCAAAGATAAATCTCTGTTTTTTTGCTTGCTTCTGTCTTAAAGCTAAGAGCTATTTTAACATGAACTTAAAGTCAAATTCACTTCCTGAAAGAGCACCCCCCCCCTGCATTTGCCTGGAAGAATTCAGATTTACGGAAGATTAAAGGAAGCTTTACAAAACAGTCAGATTTTGACAAATGTTCTTTGTCAAATTTTCTCCTGATTAATCTTTATTTCTTAGAATTCTGAGATGCAAAAAGCTAAACATTTGAGGATTTTGATAATAACCATGGATTATTTTAAATTGTGTGTTTTGGGATCGGCTGATTTTGATAACACTAGCCGATTGATAATACGAGGATGGTCTGAAAAGTTCTTGACCTAACAATGAAAAATGAATTTATAATTTCAAAATTATTTTTATTTTTCAACATAATCTCCCTTAAGACTAATATATTTATTCCAGCAATGCTCCAGTACAATTATCCCATCCCTGTAGCAGTTCTCAGTAAGATCTGCAAAATACTCCTCTAGCGGCAATCACCTCTTGATTTGAAGAATAAATAAAACTCTTCCTTGCTGACCCATCCCTGTAGTGGTTCTCAGTAAGATCTGCAAAATACTCCTCTACAGCTGCAATCACCTCTTGATTTGAAGAATAAATAAAACTTCCTTGCTGACTAGTGAGGAAGAGTTTTAGTTTTGGGAAGAGATAGAAGTCAGAGAGAACCAAATCTGGGGAATAGTGTGATGTTCCAACAATTCATAGTGCAGATCCCTTAATTCTCCCATTGCCAAAACACCTTTGTGGGAAGGTGCATTGTCCTGATGAAAGAGCATCCCAAAACACCGATGCCATGACCTTTCTTGCTGATGGAACCGACTTTGTCTTCTTTGGCGCTGAACAACCAGCTTCTCTCCACTGTTTTGACTGTTGTTTGGATTCTGGTGTGTAATGGTGAATCCAAGTCTCATCCATAGTAATAAATAGATGCACAAAATCAGTTTTATTCTTGCTAAAACGCTCCAACCTCTGTTCAGAGATTTTCGTGCAAGTGCGTTTTTTGATTCTGCTGTGAGCAAATGTGTCACCCATCTTGTGCAAAGCTTTTTCATTTGCAATTTTTCGTGCAAAATATATCCTACATGTTCTTTTGAAATGCCCATAGTCTCAGCAATTTCATGCACTTTGACTCGCCGGTCATTCAATACGTGCACTTGACCAATGATTTCTGGTGTTGTTACTCTTTTTTGGACGTCCTTCATGTGGATCATCTTCAAGGCTGGTGCAGCCATGTTTAAATTTAGCTGCCCATTTCTTAATTGTCGAAAATGAAGGAGAAGGGTGCCCATAAACTTTTATGAAATTTGAATGAATTTCTTTTGGCGTTAAACCTTTCTTTTACAAAGAATTTTATAACCGCATGATACTCAATTTTATCCATTTCAAGGGATACAGACAACACGTTTGCTTCAGACAGCTGTATAAAACAAACTACTTGATAGAATGACTTGCAGTTTCACATGGATGCTTATGACTGATGTATCAACTTAGAAAAAGTAAATAAAATCTTGCCCATAGTGTTGCCTTCTATGGTCGAGGTCGAGAACCTTTCAGACGACCCTTGTATTATCCGCGATCACAATAAGTGGATTGTACTGCATTTGTCTTTTTTTTTTTAAATCTAGAGTTAAAACAGTAGGATTTGTATCACTGTCTTTCATGTTAGAGTAGTTGATTCAGGAAACATAAAGAGCAGGGGCATGCATCTGGGATGCAGGACTTATGTACATAACTCATGAACAGGGAGTGCCCAGACTCCAGTCCAAGTGTGGACTTGGACAGTGCTTCACATATATTCCGCTGTCTTTCTCTGGGCATCACCTGGCAGAGTAAGCCCCAGCTTCTAATAGTTGCATTACTATTTGTTCAGTCTCATGTATTATGTGGCAGCCAGTCTGTAGAAGCTGGCTTGACCTTCAAATGGAGCAGAAACTGGCTCCTTAGTTCAAGTCCTGGCTGCATCACCTGCTCTGCTCTGCTTGTGGTAAGAAAAGGGGGTCACAGAAGCCAGAGGTCCTGCTCTGGTGAAGTATGGCAGTAGCCACTTCATGCCTCCAAAAAAAAAAAAAAAAGCAGGATGGTTTTATGTGACTGGGTAATGAAAGACATCTACCACCTAGACGTTTAGTTGGCATTTTCTTACAACTAGGGAATATATACATTTAAGGTAGTAATATTCATCCTATCAGAGCTCCATTGGTAGTAACAATCTATACCATATGAAAGTGGGGATTACTTGGCTGGTGTTTATTGGCATGGAATGTCAAATCCAAAAAAAAAATGCACATATACTCTCATTACCAAAGGAATCTTGCAGAACGTAGTTTTTATCATTGAAGTAGTTAGTAGTAGTTGTTATAACTACCAGTTGATGTTCTGTGAGAAATAACAAATTAGATTTTGATGCGTGTAAATTGAGAATGAATGTTAGTGAAATTACTGAAAGTGCTTTATCATTTTTTGTTTGTGTTTTTTTTTTTATTATTATAAGCTTATTTTGATTTCTGTTGGATACAAAACATATCAGGCCAATATGAACATTTTGACTAAAAATATAAGCATATGTTAATGAAACAGATTTTTGTTGACTTTTATTCCCATGAAGTTAAATATAGCAAAACTGCCATAAGGCATTTCTATAGACTTGAATTGATTCTAACTTTACATGTGCAGTACCCATATAGCCTACAAGCAGATTATCTTTCCAATATTTTTTAAGAAAAGTAAGAAAATTCTTCATAAAATATGTTAACAGTTTTTCATTAAGATTTTGTTATAATAAATTTGCTTTGTTGTGAGTAATAGGATATTTAGTACTGGGCTATTTTAATTATAGCTGTGAGTAACTATTATCAGGAAATAGTTAGGCTAGTTTTCTATTCCTTGAAAAACTTATTATGAATGTTGTTGTTATTTATAATTTGTTTTTTTTAACAGCAATAAATAGAATTACTCCTCTTCCTCACAACCAATTTTCTTCCTTTTTTTGAAGGGAATTCATGAAATGGGCTAATGGAACAATTTCATGTAAAGAGAAAAATACCTTTTTATTCAAAAATTTTTATTTTGTGGAATGAAAAATAATTTTTGTGCAAAAAATTTATTGAATTTCTATCAATGCTCCTCTTTTATGAAGTTCAAATAATTTTACAGAAGTAGACAATATATAACTGATTATGGATATTCATTCAAGATATAAAATATATCCAAAGTTGTTGAACAGTGTCAGTGTGTTATGAATGTTCAAAGAGTTTTGTTCCTTAATCATAAATTAAATTTAATGTTTAATATTTGATATAGATGATAAATTCAAGATATGGATCTGAATTCTACAAATATGCCTTAAGATACAATAGTTTTTTTTTAACTTTGGGAAAATCATAACAGTATATACCTTGAATTCTTGCATCTTATTGATATTTGGTAACATATACATACATTTGATATGTAGGACATAAATCATAGTCAAGTATGATATTTCTTAGTATTATAAGCCACATATTTATGATTTGCGTATTGAATCATGTTGACTGATTTTTCCATTCGTTTTTATGGAATTTGAGGATATTCTAATTTTATGGAATTTGAGGATATTCTGGACACCACCCAGTCAGGGTGGTGTCCAGAATATCCTCAAATTTTTATCCCTTTTCCAGAGTTGAAGTAGAATTATAAAGTTGCTTGAACATTTTAAGCTCGGCTTAATAATTCATTCTGGAGCTAAAAAGTTTATTAATGAACACTGATAAACCAAATTTTGTTAACTGAATTCTTTTAGTTTGCTGAATGTTTCTCACTTATAATTTAATTTTTTTTTATATATTCTGTATTTATTGCCTTCTGTAGAGATCCCCCCCCCCCTTGAAAATCCTTCTTCAACAGTCGAACAATTTTTTTTTTTTTTTTTTTTTTTGGTAAAAATAAATATGCTTATTTCTCTTTGGTTGATTACCTTATATAACATGATGTAATGTTATATAGTAATTACTCAGTTATCTGATCACAGTGGAAAATTAGTTTGGTGGTTGGATAATTTGAAGAGTTGGTTAACCAAAAGTCCAGTTACATGGTATGCTGTTGCAGAGGCTGGTTGGTTGACTTGTTAACCCATTGAGTGTTGGTTAATTTGAAGAGTCAGTTATTTTGAAAATCATGATTGAGAATCCTTCTATGTGATTTAAACAGCGACTGACATACCTAGTCATTATTTCTTCTATATTTGGATCTTATTACAAACTAATCATATTTGCTACTGATCACTTGATGAGATAGATAGTAGTCTATCATCAAGTGACTATCAGGCAGAGTTGATGAATAGTTTATGTAAATACATGTAATCAGATATTGAGTGTCTAGTAGCTTTCTAGTGTGGTTCCTTCATGGAAATTTAATTGGAAGATGAAATGAATGGTAATAAAAAAGTAGAGGAATTAGAAATACATATATCTCTCATCCTTTAATTTAACTTTTAATTATTTCCGTGCCTTTTATTCATATAACACTAAAATCTCTTTAAGGCATTGCCCTCAAGCAAAACATACTGCAGTTGCTGATACCCCAGAGATCAGGAGGTTGGCTGAAAATACAAGACTGCAAAGCAATGTATGTATGAAAAATAGAATTTTAAAACTTATGAAAAAGTTCTGATTTTTATTCTTAGTGTTTTTATATTAATTCAGTTCATATAGTGTCAAATTTCAGTAATGAAATAATTATTGAAACTCTGAAATAGAGCCATTAAGAAATACTTAAGTACCTGCTGGTTTAATTTTGTCCATCAGTCTTTATACAAGTTATTCAAGGTGGATTTTATTGAAATTCAATAGATGGATTTTATTGAAATTCAACATTTAGAATCCTTATTAAAAGTTGAGTGGAGTGAAATATTTTAATAACTTGGTTGTAGCTATATGGAATTTAGCAAAATTTAGTTGTGCATAAGAGGTTTTGTTTTTCAGATTGGTATTTGACAAAATATGGCAAAACAATTTGAGCTGATAATTCTGCAGTAAGTGGATGAAATAGGACATTGAGGATGTCTATTAACATTAAATTTCAATTTCGCTTTCATTTAGACTGCTAAAATGGCAGTTTCTTCTGTTTATACCATTCAAATTGGGATCAAATATTAGAATTGGGAGTTGGGATCAAATTTTAGAATGAATTTTTGAAATGAGCAAACTGATTAGAGAACTGAATTGAGAATTTAAGATGTGTAGAATATTATGGTTAGTCTGAAAAGTTAATCATCTTAATGTAGTCAAAACAAAAATTAATAATAAAACATGAAAATCTAAAACAAAATTTTTATGAGAATTATTTTAACATAGGTTCTGTAAGATTGGACCCATTTATGCCTATCATCTGTTTTGAGTAATTTGAGAAGTATGCATAATGTCATAATATTCAGAATATTGTCATTCATAGATAACTAGGACTCTGTACTAGTCTTCTTAAAATACTTTGCTTATTTTTATTCTTAGTGTTTTTATATTAATTCAGTTCATATAGTGTCAAATTTCATTACTGAAATTTGACACTATATGAAAAATTTAACTTTGCTTCTGTGGCCAAATCCTGTACAAATAAAGGTGAAGAGCTTAAATTCTTGGAGTTTACAATCATTGTTTCTTACTTGACCTTTAAGTAAGAGCAAATGAGACATTTCATTAAGTTTGTTACATTTACCTAAATTGTCTTCACATAGGCAAGGTTATTTTCACTAGAGGGTATCTATCTGAGTACCTTGGAATGATTGATAAGAAGAGCAATCATTCACACAAATGACAAAAGCATACAGTTCTGTGCCTGAAAAAGGTATTCACTCTAAGAGCTTCAGAATTCTGATGGAAAATTCATTTGTCTTAAATCAGAGTTTCTCTCTCTTGATATCTAGGATCTTCTAAATTAAATTAGAAAACAAGAAAACATTAATTGAGGATACTCATTAAATTTCCAAGAATAAATCACAGGAATGCTGTATAAAATAAGCAGCAGAAATGCATGAACAATTTTTGAAATGATATGATAAACTTATTGCATTTGAAGAGATTGTAATAAAAATTCCTTCTTTCAGATTTAGCCTTTTGTTTTGCAGATATGCTATAAAAACGATCACTGCAATTTTTCATTCCTGTTTTATTATATTAAGATAAAATAAAAAAACTTGTTTATTAACTTAAACTACCAGCTTCTGAACATTCTTTACCTAGAAACATGCAGTCACAGTTTTTACGAACAACTCATCTCAGTAATACTTCTGCAAAGTAGAGAAAGTATTATTGAATGGTTGTACTTCCATTTCTGTTTAGGTCACAAAAATAAATGTAAAAACTTGGGTATAATATATGTTAAAGATACCAAGTTATTTTAAATATAAACCTGTTTTTTTTTCTCCATTTCCCTAGTAAGCAAACATACAAGTCAGTCAGGTTTGCACCTGCAAGTATTGCAAGTCTAGCTGACCCTGCACGTAGTGCAACTCGTGGTAAAGGTAGAATAAGCTCTGATTACTATTCTTAATATTTACCCTTAATGCAAAACACATCTCCTGGAGGAGATGTATGATGCTATGTATTAAAGGCAAGGGACCACTACCCAGACCGGTTGCGACCTTTATTGAGGTCTCGTCAGTGGGAGCCAGGCTAAGAAATACTAAGTTTTAAGTAATACAGAGCTTATAAATATTTTACCAAAACAAGTTACTATAAGGTGCTTTGACCTGATTAAATAAGAATCTCAGGATGAGAGATAGATGTAAAAAAAAAGTTTTTCACCTTGGGTATAATATATGTTAAAGATACCAAGCTACTTTAAATATAAACCTGGTTTTTTTACTCCATTTCCCAAGTAAGCAAACAGACAAGTCAGTCAAGTTTGCACCTGCAAGTGTTGCAAGTCTAGCTGACCCTGCACGTAGTGCAAGTCAAGGCAATTCGTGGTAAAGGTAGAATAAGCTCTGATCACTATTTTTAATATTTACCCTTAATGCAAAGCACATCTCCTGGAGATGTATGATGCTATGTATTAAAGGCAAGGGGCCACTACCCAGACCGGTTTCGACCTTTATTGAGGTCTCGTCAGTGTGAGCCAGGCTATCTATCTCTCATCCTGAGATTTTTATTTAATAAGGTCAAAGCACCTTATGGTAACTTGTTTTGGTAAAATATTTATAAGCTCTGTATTACTTAAAACTTAGTATTTCTTAGCCTGGCTCCCACTGACGAGACCTCAATAAAGGTCAAAACCAGTCTGGGTAGTGGCCCCTTGCCTTTAATACATAATATCATACATCTCCTCCAGGAGGTGTGCTTTGCATTAAGGGTAAATATTAAGAATAGTGATCAGAGCTTATTCTACCTTTACCACGAGTTGCCTTGACTTGCAACACTTGCAGGCACAAACTTGACTGACTTGTCTGTTTGATTACTTAGGAAATGGAGTAAATAAACCAGGTTTATATTTAAAATAGCTTGGTATCTTTAACATACGTCACAAAGGTAAGTTGACATTATGGTAAATGGTTGCTTGGAAAATGTCAATTAAGAATCAAGATGCTTCTAGGTTATAGTTGGTGGTTTAAAATTTATGGTATTCACTTCAAAGAAGCCATCAGTAAATTAGGTTAGTCTCTCTGCTTTCAGCTAATATAATACATTCCGTTAAACACATAGGCATGATTGTATGTCAGGCTAACAATATTTCTTATGTTACATACATTGCGAATTTACGTTACATACATTGCGCATAACTCATACAAAGAAATGAACAGATTACATTTTTATTCTTGCAGTATAATTACATTCCCATTTTGCAAACTACAAAACACATTGATTAATATTACTATAAACAAAACTAACAAAGCAAAATGTTTAGAGCTGCAGCAGTTCTCAACATTTTTGCTTGTGAACCAGGACTAGATTTTATAACTTAGTAGTTCTGAAGCTGCTTTATTAATTCTCTTGTTACCACAGCTGATAACATGCTTTGATTGTTAAAGTTTATCATGGCTATGTGTTGTTGCCAAAAAGCATCTACATTCATGTAATGGAACTATCTTAACATCTTTTCATTCCTTTGGAACTTTGTCAGTCAGTCTTTGTCAATCTAAGACTTAGATTCTAACAACTTCATCAGAGGCATTGGCTGGTTCTCTTGCACATGGGCTAACATACTATCCACTCCCACTGCTTTATTCACATTGATATATTTCAATAAATTGAGCACCTCCTGTTCATCTGCCTCATTTCTGACATCAGTCTGTCACAACTGCAAAATCCCACCCAGATGATATGCCTTTGCAAAGTGATCACTCAGTGAATCCACTATTTCTTTTGCTTCTATCACCTTCCTACCATCAGCATTGATTAAAGTTATCCTTATATAGTTATTTATTTTTACTTGCTGCATAATAAAAAAGCCAAAATAAATCCATAATTTTTTTTTTATCTTACATAATTTTTTCTCACAATTCGGTTTGTATTTTTAAGGTGCCTTAAGAACTGATAGAAAAGAGATTAGTATTGTTATGGAGATTCAATCATAAGAGGTATATTTAATGAGAAAGTGATGAAAGCATGTTTTCCATGTGCAATGATAAAGAATGTTTGCGACATTGTAAGTATGCAGAAGAAAGAAGTGAATGAATTAATTGTTTTGGCTGGCACAAATAATTCGAAAGGTAAGAAATATGTAGTGAGAGAAGATATGAAAAAGTAGCTAGTGGAAGCAAAAATTAAGAGTAAGTAAGTAATGATTGTGAGTCTGCTGCTTCAGTATAAGAAAGGCCATGATTATCAATGAGAAGATTGTGCAGGAGGAATGATGGGCAGTTTATTGATGTATAGAGTGAATTCGATGGACTACATTTAAATGATTTTGGAGTTAATGTTTGGAGAAAGTGTTGTTTAGTAAGAGTGTGGTAGTGCAAAACCAGGGAAACCAAAGATATACAAGAGGACGAAATCAAGCATCTGTCTGGCCATCCCTCTAATAAATGAGTATGTGTTCATTAATGATTATGCAATGCTGAATGGGATTTCATAGGTTTCTGATTTGATTGAATTGGTAATGACATTACACAAGGGTAACTATGTGTACAAAGGGTTGTTGAAATGCATGTACATGCAAGAAGTATCAGGAATAAGGGTGAGAAGTTTTTGGTATTGACTTGGCCAAAAATGATAGGCATCAGTGAGATCTGGTTGACTGAAAATGATATATTTACAGGGATAGAATGCAAAGGGCATTGTATTGTCGTGGAGGGGAGAAGAGGTGAGGTGTTGCTAATGATAGCTGAAGAATTACAACCAACAAAATTAGAAAGTAAATGATTTTCAGTCTAAGGGAGATGAAGATGGTTCATTTGAAGCTGTCTGGTGTGAGATAGAGGCAAATAGTTTTGCTGGGTGTTGTTATAGACCAAGGGGTCCACAGGAAGATGTAGTTGCCGTGTATCAGCAGATTAGCACCAGCCTGGTTGGCGGAGTGGTTGACATATTCGCTCTTTCTCCAGCCAAGAGGTTGTGAGTTCGAATTATGAACAAATTCAGTATTGCATAAATCATAATTGAAAGACTTTACATGAGCAGATAGTTGTAAATCAAAGTGTCTTAAAATGGGGTATTACTCTAACTAGTTTATAAGAATGTTATCTTTTCTGCAGCTGAAGATGAAGCTTAAATATGCCTCGGTGATCAGTCTTGAAAAAGGCTATTCTTAAAAGTAAGTTGCACAAAATGACTGATACTGAATTTTTAATGCAGAATCTGTGCATTATGACATGTGCATCTTATTTCCAGTAGGCTGAGTTCAGTTTAAGTTGAACATGTCAATTTCTTTAATAGTTATCAAACTAATTTTAGGTCTTACACAAAAAAAAAAAAGTTTTTACAAGGTATATTATAAAAAAAATTTTTACATCTGAAAAGATTCATTGCAGGAAGTCACCCTATCTACACACACACACACACACACACACACACACACACACACACACACACACACACACACACACACACACACACACACACAGTGTTACTATCCACATCTATACAATATGTAAAATGCTGTCCACGAATAGTATTTTTGTCTGTTAATTGTGTGTTCTTTGACTGATATTTGCATGTATATGGAGGAAAATCCTGATAGTAACCAAAAGGTTCTACTGAAGTGGAATTCTTTTCAGTTGCTAGTGATGGCAGCTGACATAAAGAAAAAGTTGGTCCTTGTCGGATATCTAAACAGCAGAGTAGGAAATGGATACACCTGATATGTTTTGTGGAAATTTGGAGAGCAGAATAAAACAAATAAGTACTTACTGGACTTCTGTTCTGCATAGACTAGTCATTCCTAATACCATGTTACAACATAAAGCTGTGCACAAATTCCTATGGAGACTCATTGACTCTGATAGTGATATCTTTATGTTGGTTCAGGACACAAGATAAACAAAGTACATATTGACAAGAAAAATACATACAAAAAATTTAAAAAATCTGTCAAGTAGCTTTTAGAAGTGAACTGTAGAGTCATATGTACAAATATTATTCTTCACACACACACACAGTTTGAAAGCAAGAATCTAACCAATGAAACTGAATAGTAGATTCTGAAGAAAATATTTACTTGGCCAGAGGGGCATATGGTGAAGTTGTCTGCAAGAATAGAAAAAACAGAACTCCATAGTGTACAAAGTTTTTGGTCATGGAAAAAAATATATATATATATATATCAAAAGTTTCAGCAGTAAGGAACATAGGCTCCAAGAGCATGCAGAGAAAGATATATAAAACAGCAAAACAGTGTGTGAAAATGGCTAATCACGAAGGCCTTGAAAAGAATATAGAAGATACAGAAAGATAGCAAAATGTTCGGAGTATTGAAAAAGGTTAAAAATAGAGGAAAGTACTGTAAAAAGGAATCAGTTGACATGAAAACTGAAGGTAAAAAATATTCTAGATGTCTGGAGTAATTACTTGGAAAGATCGGTACATAAAATAAGAAGTGACAGTGCACAGGAGTATACATCAGCACTTGAAAATTAAAGATGCCAAGAAATTATATTCTTGGTTTCATCCTTCATCCAAGTGTATGTAAACAAAGTTTGCATGTGAAGTCACTTCATGACTGGGCTACTTGTATATAGGCTAATGACTTCACATCAGTTGCCTTAGTATCCCATAATGCAATGCACATATCCTTATGGACATGTATAATACTATGCATTATAGGAAAGGCCACTACCCAGACCAGTTGAGACTTTCATTGAGGTCTCACCAGCAGGAGCCAGACCAAGAAGCGATATCAAGATTGTAGTAATGCAGAAGTCATATTTCCATATATAAGTAGCTAAAAGGTGTTACAACTTATTACTAAAATACTCTGGTTTATAATTTAACCAAGTAAAAAAAAAAAATTTCATAATCTATCTCTAATCCAGACTATTTTAGTAATAAGGTGTAGGCACCTTTTGGCTACTTATATATGGAACCATGACATCTGCATTACTTCAACCTTGGTATCGCTTCTGGGTCTGGCTCCCACCAATGAGATCTCAGTAAAGGTCACTGAATAGTGACCCTTCCCACAATGCATAGCATTATACATGTCTGTAAGGATGGGATACTAATACAGTTGATGTGAAGTCATTAGCCTCTATATACAAATAGTCCAGTTATGAAGTGACTTCACAAACAAACTTTGTTTTCATACACTTGGATAAAGGATGCAAACCAACAAATAAGTTCTTGGCATCTTTAATTTATATTATAACCAAACGAAAAAAACTTTCAACATCAGTACTTGAAGTAGAAAACAAAGCTATTAAGAAATGCTGAAATGTACAAATGTGGATGTATTAAAGCATTTCTAGTTGTATTTAATCCATAGTACCATTTATAAAAATTGCTGGTATTGGAGAAACAGATCTAATACTAATAATTAATGAAATTTATTTAGCTAATGATCAATAAATCAATACTTCACTTTGGTAACTAAGGCATATTTATAGGCACAAAGATATCAGTGATAATAAACAATGTCCAAGCATTGTACCATCTATAAAAAAAAAAAAAAATAAATAGGGAGGAATAAAATGTGAGAATTACAGAAGCATCTCCTTGCCGAGTGTTGCAGTTAAGATTTATATGAACAAGCATATTTGAAGAGCAAGAAAAATCGCCAAAGGAAAAAACTTTGCACAAAGTTTCTTTTCCAAGTTTCTTTTTAGAAAGAGTTCAGGCAAAACAGGAGGAGTTAGTAGTATCAGATTTTCTCTTTAATACAGATAGTTGGGAAATTGTGGGAGTATAATAGGGATCTATAGTTAAATTTTGTAGATCTGAAAAAACATTACAAGGTGTCAAGAAACAAAGTTTTCAAAACACTAATTATAAACATAACATTATACAGAGTAATACTTTGTCAATGTTTAAGTTACAGTTAGAACTGAACAGGTATATGTAAAACCAGGGTGCACACTATCTCCACTGTTATTCATCATCTAAATAGATCACAACATGGAGAGTGACCTTAAAGCTAATATCAAAATTGGGGAATGTAAATCTTGGCTGTTTACTTTATGCCAATGATTTACCCCTAAATCATTACCCCAATTAACGAATCCAATACAAGTCTGCAGCTTTCCTTAACTGAATTGATTAAATGTTATAACAAATTTGATATGAAAATCAGCAATAAAAAGACATCCCATGAAAATAGGATGTTTAACCACCCAACTGGCCATTATGGATCAAATATGCATCCTCATATGCTTTGTATCCATCATATATTTCACTGTAATATCAATGGTATTACAATTTTAATATGCACTTTGCATCCACGATAACCCTGACGTCTATAGGTGTCTTGGCCGATAGCGTGGTTAAACATGATGGCTACAACCTGAATGGAGAAACTATCGAACAAAGAAAAGATTATAAACAGTTCACAATTTTCAATGAAAGAGGGCAAAATAAATATGGAAATACAGTGTGCCTATTAAGGAATGAGACAACAATTATATCAAAACAAAGAACTTAAAAAATGACTCTTTTTTGGTTATAAGACCATTGGTTCTTCCTGCCTACTAGTTTCACTAGCGACTGTCTAGCATCAAGGCTTGAACGATACACACAAAAAAAAATGAGAGCATACAGAAACATTGCTAACTGTTAGGCAGTTAAGTTTGAACATATGCGTGACAATGCATGCATGCATGTGTGTAGAAACTTCAGTCAGTATTATGGATACGTTGTATGCACACGCGTTACATGATTTTTTGCGTATTGTAGTTCCGTTAAACTGAGTGAGTTCATTAAGTTTTTCCATATATCTTTCAGTATGGCATCCTGATTTCTGTTCAGGTTGTTACCTGTTCTTAATACCACTGTCGCTTCCTTGAAAATTCTGTAACTGTAATCATCATCTAAGTACGGCATAGAGCTATTTTCTCAGTCAATTGCATGGTTGGAAGTTGATAAGTGACGTGCTAAGCCTGAGGAGACTGTCCTGTTGTGATTGACATCCCAGCATGCTTCTTCTGTCTGATTTCCAGGCTTCTTGAAGTTTGCCCAATGACCACACATACATGGAATTCTATAAACACCTGGATATTTGAAAAATGGTGCATAGTCTTTAGGATATCTTAATACTTGTCTGATGGTAGTGGTTGGCTTAAATGCCACTCTGATGTGAGATTTTAACATTCTTGCTAATCTTGAAGAGACTGAATCTACATAAGGGATGACTACTGTTGAAGTGTACTGGGCGACTGTTCCTTGTTGTTGGAAGTTGTCTTTATAAAGGAATTTGTTGATGATGTTTTGCAGGAAAACCATTCTGCGATAGTGTTATAGCAATTTGAGAAAGTTCTGTCTGTACCTCTTTTTCGTCTGAAATGAACTTTTTGGTTCTATTCTGTAGCATGTGAATGATGCTATGTTTTTGTGATCTATGATGCTTAGAAGAAGAATGTAAATAATCCATTATCTGTAAGTTTTCTGTATATGGAAAATTATTCTCCTGCCTTTTCACCAGTATGTCTAGGAAGGGGGAGTTGTCTGTTTTTTTTTCAACTTCTAGAGTAAATTTAATTTTGTTGTGAAGTGAGTTTATTCTCTCTAAAAACACCTGTAGGTTTTCCATGTTTCCATTCCAAATGATGAAAATGTCATCAATGTATCTCCACCATATCAGTGGTTTAGGGGTAATTTTGGTAAAAATTTTATTTTCAAAGTTTTCCATGAATAGGTCTGCACAAGGTGGTGACAGTGGGCTACCCATTGCTAGGCCTTCCAATTGTTGGTAAAGTGTGTTGTTTACTTTGGAAAAATTTGATTTAAGGCAGTGATTGAACAACTGTGTAATGTCTGTAGGGAAGAGATCTTTAATAATGTTAATGACCTCCTCCACTGAAACATTTGTAAATAAGGATACTACATCCAGGCTGGCCATTTATGTCCATTTGTGATGTCTTAACATACTTCAGTTTCTCTACAAATTGTTGAGAGTTCTTAATATAGAGCTGTTTGTCTTATTTTTCCTTTTAGTAAGTTGGCAAGGTGTTTAACCAATAGGTATGAAGGGGAGGATCTGCCATCCACAATCGGACGTAGTGGAACATTTTCTTTATGCACTTTGGGTGCACCATAAAGGCGAGGAGTTATGGGATGTGAGCATTTGAGTTTTCTTTGTAATTCCTCAGGCCAACCAGTTATATTTCTGATCAGCAGGTTTGTTTCGTGGTGGTTTGTCATGATAGGATTTTTCTTTAATATTTTATACGTGGAACTGTCCGACAGGAGATTGTTTATCTTAGTGAAATAGTCTTTTGAGTTAAGAATGACTGTGGAGTTCCCCTTGTCAGCTTTAGTAATGATTATCTCTTTGTTGTTTCGCAAGTTACGAATGGTCTCCTCAGGTTTAGCACATTGACTTTTCAACTTCCAACCATGCATCTAATTGGGAAAATAGCTCTATGCCGTACTTAGATGATGATTATGGTTACAGAATTTTCAAGGAAGCGGCAGTAGTATTAAGAACAGGTAACAACCTCAACAGAAATCAGGGTGCCATACCGAAAGATATATGGAAAAACTTAATGAACTCACTCAGTTTAACGGAACTACAATATGCGAAAAATCATGTAACGCATGTGCATACAACACGTATCCATGATACTGACTGAAGTTTCTAAACACATGCACGCATTGTCATGCATATTTCAAACTTAACTACCTAACAGTTAGCAACGTTTCTGTATTCTCTCATTTTTTTTGTGTGTGCTATTCAAGCATTGACAAAGCTAGACAGTTGCTAGCGAAACTAGGCAGGATTATACTATTATACGTATTAATTAAAGAACCAGTGGTCTCATAACCACAAAAACTCTCGTTTTTTAAATATTTTATGACCAAATATGTATAATTTAAAAAAACAAAGAACTATATTTGTAATTGTCAATTACATGTATACAAGTTGATTAATTTTGACAGTATATATTAGAACACAGAACAATAAGTAAATAATTATTTATTAACTTATTGCTGATATTTTGCTGGTGTTATAACCAGCATCTTCAGAGCACAAAATACAGTTTGTCACAATATGCAAGACTACAACAACAACAACATGGTATAACAATGGGACTAGTTTGAACAATTGTAGCAACAACATAAAGACTAAACTCCTAATTAGGTGCCCTCTATGTCTGAAAAAAAAAAACAACAGAGAAAACAGGTACTAGTTATGTCTTAGATGACTTTTTAAACATAGAGGGTGCGTAATTAGGACTTCAGGTTTTGTGTTGTTGTTACAATTATTCAAACTAGTCCCATTGTTACCCATGTTGTAGTCTTGCATATTGTGACAAACTGTTTTTTGTGCTCTGAAGATGCTGGTTATAATATCAGCAATAGGTCAATAAATAATTATTTATTTATCATTCTTTGTCAAAATTAATCAACATGTATAACGAACACATGGCCTTCCTACATGTTTACACATATTCAAAATGATCACCTTCCAACTCCACACAATTTTACATCGGTCTTTGAAGACACAGTGCAAGTCCTGAATGGGAACCTCATTAAGTGTCTGGGCCATACCGTTGCTGAAGTGCTTCCCTTTCAAGGCATACTTCATCTTTGGGAAGAGGAAGAAGTGTGCATTGTCGTGCAACAGAAAACAATTGTTGTGGAACATTCATTTCTTGACACGTTGCATCTGGGTATACAGATGTTGCATTACTCCTAAATAATACTGACGGTTCACTATGATGCCCTCAGGAACAGATTCATGGTGGATAATTCCAGCAGCATCAAGAAGAAAATAAAATAAATAAAATCATTGTCTTGACATGTGATTTTTGCAATTTCTTTCTTCTGCTGGGGAGAAGATATTCCATGCTATTCCATTCTCTGGCGTTTTGTTACTGGAAACACCAACTTTTATCGCCATTGACAATTCTTTGCAACACATCACGAACTTGATGAGCTGCATGGATGAAATTTTGACAACATGCAATTCATCTCTCTCTCTGTTGTTTGTGTGTCAATTTGTGTGGCACAAACCTCAAATAAATCCTCTTGTGTAAATCTAAGATTAATCTAGCTATTTCCTTATCAACACCAAGCTGTACAGTGGGTAGACTAGTGGTTATTTGCTTGTCATCTGCAACAATTTTCACAGCTTTCACCACATTTTTATTTGTCCATGCACAAACTAGCTGACCAGAGCGTAGTTCATCCTCCAGGGACTCCCTCCCCTCTTTAACCATTGAAAACCACGGAACACCAATACACGGCTCAGTCATCGTTTTTTAGGTCTTGATATACTTTTATAGCAGTTTTCCTAATTTACAGTAAAATTTTATCATAGCTCTTTGCTCCATGACGCAACTTCTGACATGCTTGCTCCATTCGCACTCTTATTTCAACGGTTGCCACATGAAAACAGTTGTCACCCTACTTGCAAAGTTGAACTTGCAATTATAATACACTCTTGCAATCAAAACTATAAACACTTGTTACTTTTATTCAAAGGGCTATCCTGTAAAAAAAAAAATTTAAAAAAAATAAATAAATAAACGGAGTGCTTAAGGGTCAAAGCTATATAACTGAGAGGAGACCTCCACGTAGCCTTTAAAGGAATGCGGAGAACCGACCAGGGCTCTGACCTAATGTCCAACCCTCACCTTCTCGTGATGCACCCTGTTGGGTATCTACTTGGATACTGAACGAATGAGGATGGGCTGGCAATTTTTGGATTTAGCCGACCAAATTGTATTCTTATTGGTTAAACCAAAATAAAGTGATGGTCCAACATGACAAAATTTCATGTCGGCTGGGGCATCGTCTGGTTAAACAAGGCCCCCGTTGTTTTCGCCAGGGAACCTGGGCGAACAGCAAAAAGTCAGCTATTGGAACAAATCGGAAAACACACCCCAACTCAACATCACCAGAGTTAAAGATCAGTACTATCAACATAAGAAGCCTGAATGGCAAAGAAATGGAGCTAGCTGAGGAATTAGATAAGTACCAGATCGACATAATAGGAGTGACTGAAATAAAAAAGACCAAAACTGGTGAGATCTTTCTGAGCAATAAATACAAAATGTTATATTCAGGCAATTTAACAATCAAGGAAAAGGAGGAGTAGCCATAGTATTCAACACAAAATACGAGGCTAATCTTCTTGAATGGCAGTCAGTCTCAAGTAGAGTAATGTGGGCAAATAGGAGAATGGGGAACTGGACAATGAGACTTACTTGTGCCTATGGTCCCACAGAGGGTTTTACTAAGGTAGAAGTAGGAATTTTTTTGATGCTTTAGAAAAAGCAGCTGACACAATGAAAAAAGGAAAAGTTGGTCCTTGTTGGGGATCTAAATAGCAGAGTAGGAAATGATTGTGAGACATACAAAAATATTTTGGGAAAATTTGGAGAAAAGAGCAAAGAAATAATAATGGCAAATATCTGTTGTATTTCTGCTCAGGACATGAACTGGTTATTACTAACACCATGTCCCATCATAAAAATGTGCACAAATTCACATAGAGAGAAGAGGCAAGGAATAAGAAAAGTCTCATTGACTATGATATTGTTTTCAGTGATGTTTTCTCCCTGGTGCAGGACACCAGAGTGTATGTACAGAGAATTTGAAACTGGAAATGATCACCATTTAGTCTTGAGCAGGCTAAAATTGAATTTCATATTGAAAAGAATAACATGTAAGAAAGCTTTAAAGCGAATAAAAGTTGAGCAGCTCTCAGATGTGAACTGTAGACTAAAATACACAAAGATTATTGAAGAAAAAATGAAAGAGTTTGAGAACAGGAATCAAACCTTGGAGATTCACTGGCAAACTCTGAAGAAAACATTGATTGATTCTGCCAGAGAGGCATGTGGTGAGGTTGTCTGCAAGGATAAAAAAATCAGAACTCCCTGGTGGACACAGGAAGTTAAAGAGGCAGTGAAGGAAAAGAAGAAAGCATATCAAAAGTTCCTGTCAAATAAGTCAGCTTGTGCTCTTAGAGAATATAGAGACAAATGCAAGAATGCTAAACACTGTGTAAAACTAGCTAAACAAAAGTCATGGGAGGACTTTCGCAAGAATATAGAAAATAAATATCAAGAAGGTGGCAAAATATTCTGGAGGTTGTTGAAGAAGCTTAGGAATGGAGGAAAGAGTGCTATAAAAGGAGTTAGAGATGATAAAGGTGACATGAAAACTCTAGAAAAAGATATCCTTGAAGTATGGAGTAATTACTTTGAAAAACTGCTAAATGACACAAGCAGTGATGACAGCACAGTGGTAAAAAAACACTGACCAGGCATGCAAGCAGGAATGCATATCCATACTTGAAGTAGAAAAAGCGATCAAAGGCTTGAAATGTGGAAAGGCAGCTGGAGTAGATGATATTTGACCAGAAATGCTGAAGTATGGTGGTATAAGAGTCTTACAGTGGCTGCACTGCATAGTTTAGAAAGCCTGGACAGAGGGACGTATTCCCGATGATTGGATTGGAGCTCTCATAGTACCCATATATAAAAAGGGAAATAAAACTGAATGTGAAAATTATAGAGGTATTTTCCTACTGAGTGTTCCTGGCAAAATCTATGCAAGTATACTTGAGAAATGGTTGGGAAGAATTGTGGAAGAAAAGCTTGGTGAAGAACAAGCTGGATTCAGGCCAAACATAGGCTGTCAGGATCAGATCTTCACTTTGCGACAAATAGCCGAGAAAGCATGGGAATATAACAAAGATCTGTATTTAAGTTTTGTCGATTTGGAAAAGGCATATGATAAGGTGCCAAGAGAGAAGCAATTCAATACGCTGCAGTTATATGGTGTCAATGGGGCATTATATCAAGCAATACTTAGCCTTTATTTGAGTTGTAAGTCAGCAGTTAGAATTGAAGTACAAGAAGATGGTTTAATGTTAAATCTGGTGTGAGACAAGGATGTACATTATCCCCTCTGTTATTCATTATCTATATGGATCACATTATGAAGGAAAGCGGTATTAAACATGATATCAAAATTGGAGATGTTTATGTCAGCTCTTTGCTTTATATGAATGATGTTATACTTCTAAATAAATCCGCTACAAGTCTGCAAGATTCTCTGACTAAATTGAATAGCTGTTGTAATAGATATGGTATGAAGGTCAGCAATAAAATGACAGACAATGAAAATAGGCAGAATCATTTAAAATGTCAACTGTGTTGCGAATGGAGAACCTGTGGAACGTGCCTAAGTAGCTAAAACATTTTAGCTACTTAGGCACGATATTTAGTGAAGATGGTAAATTAAATATAGAAATAGACAACAGAATCAGCAAAGCTGGTATGGTGGGAAGTCAATTGAATAAATTCATATGGAATAAGAGAGAAAATAGTCGGAACACTAAATTAGCTCTATACAAGACAGTGTTCAAACCAGTTTTAACTTATGGATCTGAGAGCTGGGTCAGAAGTAAAACACTTGACCAAAGACTAGAGACTGCAGATATGAGAGTCCTGAGAAAGATTATAGGCATGAACAGATGACATCAATGGCAATATCATATTAAAAACGAGGATATTAGGAAAGAACTTGACATTGTCTGCATCCAGGAATGTGTTAGCAGAGCTAATCTCAGGTGGTATGATCACCTAAACAGAATGGGCGAGGAAAGATTAGCAAAACAAGTGTTCTCTGCCAGGTTGGCAGCAAAATGACCCAGAAGAAGACCAAGATATAGGTGGATTGATACGGTACAAAATGCCTTAGATGATAGAAATATAAGTTCTGATAATGTTGGAGTCTTGACAAATAACAGACTGATTTGGAGGAAAATTGTAGATAGGAAGTTAGTAATGATATAATTTTTTCATGTAGTACTATCATATCCTATACACCCCTTGTGGGTACATGGCAGGAATTTGATGATGATGATAAAAAACTCAATCTCATTACTTAATGGGTACATTGTGTAGGCAGTAGAATAAACAAAGTTAATATTGTGAGGAATCAAGTGAATAAATTTGTATGGAATAATAGTCAAAACACCAGCTATATAGAAGACAGTGTTCAAATCAATTTTAACTTCTTGCAGCCAGATTAGAACGAAAACAGCTGATGAGACCAGACTACAGATGTGAGAATTCTGAGAAGAATCAAGGTAGTGAACTGATTGTATTAGTGGTAGCATCATAATAAAGATGAAGATATTAGAAAAGAGCTAAATATTATCATTTAGGAATGTGAGAGCAGAGCTAATTTCAGTTAGTAGTTACTTAGCGAGAATGGGAGAGGAAAGATTAGCCAAGCAGATGCTTAACAGCAAGAAAAAGACTTTGAAGACCAAGATCTAGGGGTAGTTAGAAACAGATTAGAAGGCTATAATTAAAGATCTAAGAATTTTGTAGGAATTTAGTAATATCAATATCCCTTGAGGAATTTAGTTATATTCCATTAATCTAAAATGGTGTTCATTCTCTAAGTAATTTTTGAAACATACATTTGTAGATAGGTTATTTTGAGAGAAAAATTGAGATAGCTGAAGAAATAATAACATATGTTTACATGGTCAAAATGAATCATTGCTCCTCACTTACTTGAAATGCACTTAAAAATAGTGTTTCTTTTTATTTTAAGAGAAATTTAAGTCAGTTGTTATACTTCAGCTTTGTTGAGCATATAAGTTACTCTAGTGAATTAGTTATTGCAAGTTATTACATCAAATATTCAATAGTATTGCTTAAAGACTTCACTTTATTTCAAAAATGTGTTTTTCCAACAAATTTCTAGTAATGTTATGTTATTATGCAATATTGATTAACCAATAATTGCAAAATTTTTTATATGAAAGACATTTTATCAAAACAGTAGTAGTAGTAGTACCGACCTCCATGGAATCACTCGCTGTATGAACTCCCACATTCACTGCGTTGTACCGTGATTTAAATGCATTCGCTTGTCTCAGCACTTGCCACACTTTTAGGTAATGCATGATAATCACCTACCACTCCACTCAAAAAAATCTGCTCCTCACAACCTCCTTATGCAGCTTCCAGAGAGGGGCCTCCTGCTCTTTCCTTGTCTCCATTCATTCTCTGAAAAATCTCTATCCACATTATGTAATAATACCTTACCAACTGATGTCTTGATCATGACCCCCTCCCCCAAGCTATTAGACTGTGTAAAATGCATTCCTTCAATCTGTCCTTGTACTCAACATTCCAGAAACCAGCTTAGTCAGTGGTCTTCTCTTAACCCTTTCCATCATATCCATGCTTTGGAAAACCAGGTGACCAATTCTGTATGTAATAATCCATATGCTGCCTGATCAAAGCCTACGTATTGGTTTCATAGCATGCTTACTTCTGAATAACCATGCCCCCTGCATTATCTACAGTGATGCTCTGCTAATTTTAGCAAAATGTGTCTGAAATTCAGGTCCCTCATCTCCTTCTTCCTCTAAGGGCAGTCTTATGATCTCATCAGTTTTACACCTTGCATTCCATCTTTGCTTCCCAAATTTACCTTATACTTTGCAGTATTGAATACTGGTGATTCCACTTATTCACCTTGTCTTCAGATGCTCTTACAAGGCTACAAGATCTGCAAACAACTTTACATCACCATCCAAGTCTTTCACAGTATCATTTACAAATTATACAGTAATGGCCCAAAAAAACAGACCTTCGGAGCATACCAGTAGTGGTTTTCCTATTCTGGGATATTTGAATCCTATACACAACTTGCTTCTTCTTTCACTACGTGTTATTCCCGCTTCCTATGCAGGATCAGCGTGTTACTTCTTAGGTGCGACTTCTTGTTAGTATCACTCCCAACCAACCTGCCGATGGGGGGGGGGTATATTTTTGGCTGTAGTAGCGTATGTTCACAGGGCTGGAAGAAACCCTACTGCCCATGCCCAAGACTGGCTAACTTGGCTATGGCTGAGGAAGATCCTCAAATTCTTCACGTCTTGATGGGAATCAAAACTGGGACACTCCTTCCCCAGTCATATGGTTGCGAAGCGCAAAGTCACTAGGCTAACTGTGCCAACCCTATACACAACTTGCTAATACCTATCACACAACCAGGTTCTAGTCCAGTCCACTAATCTGCTAACCAATACTATCTGTTTGAGTTTAATTACCAGCTTATGCAGCAGTTTGTCAAAATCTTTTGGAAAATATAAATATACCACTGTATGTGCATTTCCTGTTTTCAGCATTTGTCACCTTATAATAACAAGTAAAGTAGATTGCCAAAACAATCTTCCTTTAGCAAATCAATGCTGTCCTTTAAAGAGATTGTTTCTGTTGTAAACCCAGTTCTTATTATTCGAAACCTTAGTCTTATCACCTCCTTTAAATCGAAAAGTTTGTACCACCCCCTCCCTCTGATCCTTTGGAACTTGGTCCAAACTCTCTGGAATATTCACTCAATACTTATGGTTTTATACCATGATGTTCTACAGCCTTGTGAACATAGTTTATGCAATTCCTCCTATACCTTCTGCTCACTCACTCACCCTCAGTGACTTTCTCTCTTCCCACTCTCTTAAGTTCTGCATGATGTCAATTCATGAGGATGAAATAACTTTATGAATTGCTTATTTAACATCTCAACTATATTCTCAGTCATTATCATTTTTGCTAACCAGTGCCATTCTTCCAAAATCATTCTTCTACTTGCCCCATATTGAAAAGAACTCACGAGGATTTTTTTAACACACACGTGCCTGCCTGCCTGCTGCTCATTCACTTTTGCTACCTTACCAAGTGAGTCAAGTTTCTCGATTGCTGTTTTGTTATTGTAGTGAAGCTTATTTCCTTAATGAATTGGTATTATGCTTGTTTTGTTATTTTGGATATTTTCTCAATTCCCATCAAATTATTTGTCACAATTAAGAAATAAATTTAATCAAATGTGCAAATGGGTAAGAAAGAATAAAGAAATATGCAGATCTCTAGTTAAATAATAATAAAAGATTTGGCTAAATTTCATTCATTATTTTCTGTATAAATAAGATTTTATTCTCACTTTAAGTTATTCAGAAGTTTCTCAGTTTTCACTGTTCTGAATAATATTGCAGTGTGAAAAAAAAATTATAATCATTACGAACATTACTTATTCCTTATAGGTTAGATATCATGAAGACTTTGAGAAACAGAAGGGTAAAGTGACACAGGTAGCTGATGATCCTGAAACTCTGCGTATCCGCAATACTTCTAAAATAATCTCTAATGTTGCTTACCATGGTGATTTAGAAAAAAAAAAACAAATGGAACAGAAACGCCATCTTGTGCCAGAAAAAAATGGTGTCCAACCTAATGCCAATGGTATGCTATAAAAATGCAGTGTAATATTTCGACTTTCAGTAATATTGTCATAATTTGTGTTACAATTTGTAGGTTGGAACTTTGGTTGTACAGTTGACTCTTAACTATGGGGAAACTCATAGGGATGAAAGGAAAAGAATTGTTTGTTACAAGGAAGGTGTTTCTATAACAAATTATTTTAAACATAGTGAGTGGGATTGAGTATCAGCAGTTCTTGGTATAGTGAGATTTGACTGTAATAAATTGTTGAAAGTTGAGTAATTATGTGTAACAAATATTTTTGCCTTTGCTAAATTTTCTTTGTTATTGTATTAAATCATGTATGGCCATGTTTTTACTGTTTAATGGAAGAAATAGATAACCACTGGAAATGATTTAATTTGAATTTATTAATCACAAATGCATCCTTATAGATGCAAAGATAAGAATGTTCAAAACAGATTGAGTACATAAACACACAATCCTACATTTTTGTCACCCTGTATATGTGTGGTAGGGTGATCTTAGTCATTGGGCTTATTTCAAAATGTCTCTCAGATTTAATCTACATTTTTATAAGAAGTTTTTTACCTCCCTCTGAATCCTATGGTCTGCAACTCGAGGGTAGTTGTAGTGTAGATATTGGGTACTTTTTTTATTTCATTCAGATGGAGATTGGTGATTATTTCAGTTTAACCAAAACATGTCAGTTTGCAGAAGCAGGTAGTACTGTAGATGCCAGTACAATTAGAGTATTGTTTTATCTCTTGGTGAGCTGATAAGAATAATTTATTTTTGGAAAAGCTTCATTCAGGTTTGAATGATTAGTTCTTTCAAAAACTTGTAATATTTGAGTTTGCTATGGATATAAAGTAAGTTATTTTTTTGTGATCTAAGTTTAGAGAAAGGTTTGGTTTGGGGATAGTATGCTTTCCTTTACTGTTACATGGTGATCAGCATTCATTTTAAATAAATTATGGAATCTACAACCGTATTATAAATAATAATTTTTAATTTCCTGACATTTCAACTTGATATTAAAGTCATCATATCTCTCTCTCTCTCTCTCTCTGGTGTACACATACTCCAGATGATTACTTTAATATGAAGGTCGAAACATCAGTAAATTAAAAATTTATAACACTGTTATATATTCCATAATTTGTTTAAAATGGAGATAATGTAGTTTGAGGATGAAGCGATTTGTGAAAAAAGTGTGGATAAATATCCTGTATATAAACGGATAAGGATCTTTTAAATGGATGTCTGGCTAGTATCAGTGAAAGCAGACAATTTTTTTCATTTTACTATAGTAAAATGGATCATAATGCTGTTTAAGTTATGCTGAAAGCATTTGTAACATCTCTACTATGTGGCACTCCCCATTGACATGGGGAACACATCAACAGTGTACTACAGCTATGGTGTGCTGCATTGACAATAGTGGTAAATCTGTTGTAGGTTTTGCCACTCTTTCTGGGGTGGGATTCACATAAAGTAGGAGATCATGCTCGTTAGAAATGACCTAGTCCTCTTTTGCATAATTAATATATATGGAAAAGCTTTAATGACTGTTACCGAGAGATAAAAAGATGACAAGATATATTTAAAAAGATACTACTAGTTTACTAGTTTCGTTGAATAGATCAACATCCTCAGGAATCAAAGAAGTATATAAAAAATTACAGAGACTTAAAATTGTAATAACAGAACAAGTATAAAAAGACAGTAGCGTGTTTGAAAAACAAATGTGAGTATGAGTTCCAAACAAACGTATACTACACGCTGTCGCGAGTGCGCAAGTACTGAACAGAAGCAACGTGTGCATCAGAGAGATTGTAACTCGGGCTGTTGTTGATATGAGAGGAATGTAGAGAAATTTCCCTGGATTCGACAATCTTTCTTTTGAGTTCATCGTAGCACACATGGATGTTAGAAGTTAGAGTCCAGTTTACAATGTGTTTGCGGCCTTTGTCTGAGTTAGCTGAAAAGAGAACGTGGCTAGAGAAAGAGAGAGCGCTAGCTCTAGTCCTGTTATAGGAGATATCTCTACGGTGTTCATCCAAACATAGAAGGATGGATTTAGCAGTC